>NC_134702.1:56976376-57098990 GCF_043290135.1 Rhipicephalus microplus
GGCTCATGCATCCTCATCGTTGTCGCGTAGCATCATCATCTTGGCTCATTCATCGTAGCTGTCGGCTGCCGGTTCCTCGGGCCTAATAAAAGGTAATCCAAACCAAGACTTCATATTATATATATATATATATATATATATATATATATATATATATATATATATATATATATATATATATATATATATATATATATCCCGTGAACACTTTATATCATAAGAAAATGCAGTTTAGGTGGTGAAAAGCTTTCATGAAATTGCCTCAAGCGATTTGATTCAACAAAAATGATTTATTTTAAAAGCATGCGCATACTAGTGTTTGCGATTATTCGAAGCCATTTGAGATTTTTAGGCTGTCCATATACTTTAGGCAAGGTACGATTCAGTTACCATAGAATGACATGATCTCGAACTCATATAAACTTGAAGAAGGAATGAGAGAAACTGATACGCAAGAAGCCAATCAATAGCTTAGCACTGAGTGGGAAAGTACAAGAATTCGGAGACTCGCTTCAGAACAGGTACTCGGCTCTTAATCGAGAAAACCAGCCTTAGCGCTGACGCAATGAATGACAATCTGAAAAGTATCCTTACGGAGTGTGCAATGGAAGTTGGAGGTAGTGTAGTTAGACAGGACCCTGGCAAGCTGTCCCTCGAAACGAACAATCTCATGAAGAAGCGTCAAAGCATGAAAGCCTCAAGTACAACAGACAAAATGGAGTTGGCTGAGTTTTTGAAGTTTATTATTAAGCGTAATTAAAAAAAGTAAAACACGGACAGAATTGAACATGCTTTGAAGAATGGAGGAAGCGTCAAATTAGTGAAGGAGACTTGGTATAGGCAAATATCGGATGTATGCACAAAGTGACAAGGAAGGCAAATTGACTACCAATATGGATATGATAGTTCAAATAGCAGAAACGTTTTACTGAAATCTGTACAGTAGCTGGGACAACCATGACCTTACCATAAGAACTAGAAGTAACCCAGATGGCACTCCACCAGTAATGACAGAAGAAGTCAGAAAAGCCTTGGAAAGCATGCAAAGAGGCAAAGCTGCTGGTGAGGATCAGGTGACATAAAATCTCCTGAAAAATGGAGGACAGATTGTGTTAGAAAAACTAGTCACCCTGTTTCCGAGGTGTATCCTGACGGGAAGAGTACAAGAATCTTGAAAGAATGCTAACATCATATTATTACATGAAAAGGGAGATAACAAGGACTTGAAGAATCACAAGCCGATCAGCTTGCTCTCTGTCGTATACAAGGCATTTACAAAGGTATATGTTAACAGAATTACACTCGAATTCAATCAACCGAAAGAACAAGCAGGATTTAAAACAAGCTACTCAACAATCAAACATATTCATACTATCAATCAGGTAATAGAGAATACAGCGAACCACTATACATAGCCTTCATAGATTACGAGAAGGCATTTATTCAGTAGAAATATGAGCAGTCATGCAGGCGCTGCGGAATCAGGGCGTCGACGAAATATATATAAACATCCTGGAAGAAATCTACAGGGCATCAAATGCTACCATAATGCTTCATAAAGAAAGCAACAGAATACCAATCAAGAAGGGTGTAAGGCAGAAGGATACAATCTCCGAAATGCTATTTACCGCGTGCTTACAGGAGGCTTTAAGATGCTTGGAATGGGAAGAGTTAGGAGTAAGAGTTAATGGAGAGTACTTTATTAACCTGCGCTTCGCCGATGACGTTGCATTGCTGAGTAACTAAGGGGACGAATCGCAACTCATAATTAGCGAGTTAGACAAGAAGAGCAGGAAGGTAAGTTTTAAAATGAATCTGCGGAAAACGAAAGTAATGTACAACAACTTCGAAAGAAAACAGCGCTTCGAGATAGGTAGAAGTGCACTTGAAGAGGTGAAAGACTACATCTACTTAGGACAGGTAATAACCGCAGAGCCAAACCACGAGATTGAAGTAACTAGAAGAATAAGAATGGGGTGGATAAAATTGGCAAGCACTCTCTAATCATAACAGGTATACTGCCACTATCCCTCAAGAGGAAGGTATATAACAGCTACATCTTGTCGGTACTTAGCTACGGAGCAGAAACCTCGAGACTTACAAAGAGGGTTCAGCCTAAAATGAGGACGACGCAGCACGCAATGGGAAGCAAAATGGTAGGTGTAACGTTAAGAGACAGGAAGAGAGCAAAGTGGATCAGGGAACAAATCGGGGTTATTATTATCATAGTTGAACTCAAGAAGCGGAATTGGACATGGGCCGGGAATGTATCACGTAGACAGGATAACCGTTGTTCATTAGATTGACTAACTGGATTCCCAGAGAAGGCAAGTGGGTTAGGGGGTGACAGAAAGTTAGGTGGGCAGATGAGATTAAGAAGTTCACGGGTATAGAGTGGCTGCAGCAAGCACAGGACCGAGTTGACTGGCGGAACATAGGAGAGCATAAAACTACTAGCTGGATACGCTTAACGTTGATTGCTTTATATGTGGAGTTTAACGTCCCAAAACCACCATATGCTTATGAGAGACGCCGTAGTGGAGGGCTCTGGAAATTTTGACCACTTGAGTGCCAAAATCTAATACGCTTAACGTTCACAGCCATATCTAGTGAATTCATCTTCGTTGGTGGCTACTCCCGATGTTCTCTTCAGAACTACGTTGCTTGAGCTACATTGCCGAAGATAGAGTGACATAGAATTCTGAAGACATGAATGTGAAAAGTCTAAAAACACTCAGAAGCCGGATATGTCGAGACATCTCACGGGCCCGAGATGAGCCATTCTAGAGCAAAATTGTTATTTCAGAAAAAATGTGCCCTCTATTTCTGGTGCTATTTTTATTCTAGTTGTGTAACTATACGAATGAGTCACTTTTTGAACTATTTTTTCGCTGAAAAGTGAAACAAGCGTGTCTGTGATTGTGGCAGCACAAATCTTCACATATCAATAATATCGGGTGGTAACCCGTTATTCCTACGCCATTAGCGTGTATGGCATCATGCCCATGCCGCAATGCCATACACGCTAAGGACCCCTATTACGAGTTTATCAAAGCACGAATTCAATAGTATATTATCAAAAGCAAGGTAGTTTAAATACAGTTTTAACCATCATACTGTGATTTGCGTAAACGTAAACAAATAGGATCAAGTGCGTGCGTGAACGTTTCTATAAGATGAGCTAAATATTTACTAAAACATACATTTTGTTAGCACCCAAAACAAAATCCGGTGCTTGGGTGACACGGTATTGCACACAACTATACAGAAAACTAAAATCTTTATATGAAACTGTTGTCATGGCATTAATAAATCGCTTTTCTACTGTTATCTATGTGATTTCATTGCGTTGGTGACAGGTCGTACTTTGTTGATTGACTTTGACAAGCAGAAATCGCAACAACTGCAGTGACAGGGCATACATTGCTGCATCTGAGCACTCCGCTAAAATCAACATGCCACATAAGTAATTCTAGACATTCACAACTTGAAGAGGCAAGACAAACATTAACGATACCTTTCAAGCATGTAAAAGTTAACTTTGTTCAAAATTGACATTGCCTTTTGCAGTTTTTTTCACCTATTGTTTTTTAGTCAACATTCACCGAGCCCTACGGCAGTGTTACCACGACTGAGAAATGCGAAATCATTAAAACAATGTAGGGGAGTCGTAGAAGAGAAAAAAACGTCTTATACAAATGCTTCGGAAAATTTTGTTGAATTGTATGGCCATGAATTATCAAGCTAGGAAGTTTTCTCTGTTATAACCAAGCACAGGGAAACGAACACAGGGTACTTGGGTTGAAAAAAAGACATCGCACAAAGCACAAGTAAAAGTGAATAATAATGGAGAGGAATAGTTTCAGCTGCGGGTTAAAAAAATTTCAAAAATAAAGAACTTTTTGTACGTGTTTCTAATTTTGTGTCATTTTTATTTCAAGGCTTCAAGGCTAGCATGTCGGGGAATGCTTTAAATGCAAATTGAACTTTTACTGTCAATCAGCTCTGATTATCCAGGGCCGTGAGCCTCCTTTATTCGCTGTGTAGTGCCTCACTGTCAACCGGAACACGCTTCTTTGCTTTACTGCATTGCACGCCTTGCTCTGTCATTGCTCTCTGTGGGCATGAAGCACTGCAACAGCAACATGGAAGAGAGCAGCTTAAGGGCAGCGGCCGTGTCTCTGGCTTAACCACTCACACCTAGGTACGCCTACTCAATGGGTTCTTTCGAATGAGGTAAAGTTGGCCAAAACTTTAGCTATTCTGCATGAGTGGCAGTTTTTTCTCTGTATTTTTGCCGTACCACTGAATTCAATTTCAAAAAATGTGAGCAGAAGTGTATGTCCACAAAGCACATGTCCCCAGCACACTTTTTTTTGTGACTTTGTGGCGTAATACAGCACTGACAGATAGAAAGTAGACGCTGCGCGGAATAGCTAGAGTTTGGGCGGACTGTACATGTACCAATGCTTGTTTTTGTGAGTATTCGTGTGATTTATTGATTGATTTGTGGGGTTTAACGTCCAAAAACCACCATATGATTATGAGAGACGCCGTAGTGGGGGGCTCTGGAAATTTCGACATCCCGGAATTCTTTAACGTGCACCCAATTCTGAGTACACGAGCCTACAACATTTCCGCCGCCATCGGAAGTGCAGCCGCCACAGCCGGGATTCAATCCCGTGACCTGCAGGATAGCAGCCGAGTACCTTAACCACTACATCACCGTGGCGGCACTGAATATTCGTGTACGCTTTGAAAGCCGAATCACTTCAATTCATATCTAAATTTTCTATCACTCTGTCCTAAAGAGCATCTCTTCGGTACGCACTTTGTTGGCTCTTTCATCCAGTTGTCTAATAACAAGATAGCGCCTATGCTTGCCAGTACGTGAAGAAAGTAAGGAAAAAAACATCATGGGGGAGATGAAGGTATGATGCGTAAATCTTCGCTCTCGTTTTTGTCGAGAAAGCTCTTCATGCGTAATGCGCACAACTGCGTAAGAGAGTGGTTGTACAGAATATTTGCACAACAAAAGATCAACTGAAATACAGTCAAATTTGGAGTTGAAAATAGGATGAAAGAAAGAGAAATGAAGGCGGGAAAGACATTTCAGGACGTTTTTTTAGATGCAAAGTGTTTTAGCGTCTAGCTCCATCCGGTGGGCGGCGTGACCACCCTTCAAGCGCATGCACGCCGCTCCTGCTCTCCCTCCTCTTCTACATGCTCCCTCTCTCCCGAGTCGCCAGAGGAGGCAGCAAGACTCCTTCTAGGCAGTGCCACAACCACGCTTTTATTGCGCAAGTGCTTGCCCCTGCTCTTCTCTCTCCCCTCCTTCGCTCTCAGTAAAAACGCGTGCCACGTTTTGTAAATACAGAGCGTGAGCCCCCGTGCAGCTTTGCATCGCGTCAAAGTCGCCTCTAGCGGGTGATGAGGTGCAATTTTCATTTTTTGTCCTTTGTGCATCACGTTAAAAATACTATTATATATATATATATATATATATATATATATATATATATATATATATATATATATATATATATATATATATATATATAGTTTTTTATGTCATCATTTCATTCTATATGTATCATTCAACGGTAGTGGAAATCCACCAGAGAAGGGAAATTACGAAAATGTCTGGTCTGAATAATTGACAATTGTTTTATTCCTATTTCTGCTGAAAGATGGCCAAAAACAACACAGATATATTCAGTGTTATCTGGACGTCATTCCATTCAATAAACGCAGCAATTTTTAGCCCCTTTAATTATTCTCTCTCCCCCTCTTTTTCGCACACGAGCGGAATGACGCTGGTGATCGATACGATGAGCATCTTATGCTGTCGATCAAGTTACTTAGGCCCAGCTCAAGTGGTAACCATATAAAAGTGGTTACTGCCTACGGATGACGACTGGGAAACGTTGTTATTTTATGAGGGTTTGCGCCTCAGTTTATGTGGTCCTCTTGATATCTTTACTGATGAAAACAACTCTGAAAAAATTCCCTCCCCTCCAGGAAGAGAATTGTGAGGGAATGCGAATGCATTGCGTAGAATTCATAACGGCCTTTTGCACATGAGAACCCAGCGTTATATGAATATTGTTTTCTTGTTTTTCTTACACCGGGCAGCCAATATCGCCGTTCTTCTGGCGTGAGAAACGCAGTTTGCGTTTCCAGCTCTAGTAGCTAGCGTGCACAATTAAAATACTATGAAGTGAACAAAATAAACAGTCTTCTCGGCTCGGCGTTGGTGTTCCACAGCGGCGTCTCAAGCACACATTTCCGGATGTTCCTAAAAGTCTCTCAGCCAGTGAATGGCCGAGAGTGTAGCGGGAGCGGACGGGAAAAAGGGGCGCAGGGAAGAAAGAGAGCGAACGCAAGAGATATGGTGGGTGCTTTGGTGGCTAGGTACATGCACGCCCGCAGCTGTCTCTATAAGAAAGAGTTGTGGGTGGATTCAGACGGACGCCTGACTTAGCCCCACTAAGAAATGCATTCGCATATAAAGGGTAACTTACAATGTACCAGCAGGCATATGTATAAAGGAGCCCACCACATCGTTCAGGTCTCCTGCATTTTCTGGTTTGGCTTTTTTGCACAACGAACTATACTGTGGCAAAGTACCCTCTACAGGCAAAACCCACCTTTTGAAAGAGCCATTGAGCGATTTCCTGCGTTCAGCATGACTGACAGTTCTTGAGTTGATTCACGTTAACAGTCATGTCTTCGAATATAATGTGGTCCACCTATGTTCATAGATTTTTTTACGGTTTACGAGCTGGTAGTTGATCGGAGAAAGAAAAAAAATTGCAGCATATCCACGGGGTAAATGATGGAGAGTGGGGCGAAGCATCCTTTCTTCCATTCGTTCTTGCTTCCGTCCGTCCATGCGTCCATCTGTGTGACCGTCCGTGCGTACGTCTGTTCGTGCGTCTGCACGTTTATCCATGGGTCCGTCCCTGCGTTCGTTCATGCATCCGCCTCTGTGTCCGTCCATGCGTCCATCCATCCGTGCAGCCATCCGTGAGTCCTTCCATGCATCTGTCTGCGTGTCCGTTCGCCCATCTAGTCAACACTCCAAGTACCACCATCTCGCATCTTCTCATCATATATTCCGCATATAGAAGCACCGCCATCCAGCGGACATTCCAAGGACTAAACGAGAGGTGGCCCACGTACACTTTCTTACGGCTTGCGCTTCGTGTCTACTTCCCACCTTTAACCACCTCGAGTTCATGGTATATACCACTTCACTGTATTCATGGCACTACGGCCCAACGCTCGCCAAACTTTTCTAAAACCAAGGAGGTTACGCCCAGCGAGTATAACGTAGCAACCCTTTCTTGTCAGATAGTGCTCAATGTACATGCCAATGGCTGCTAATGGGGAATGAGAGACAGGACAATACGGCTTTTAGTTAACGCGCACGCTGCAAATGTTTTATTGTTCAACAACGCACAGGAGAAATCCACCGGCACCACCTTGCAGGTCGAAGCGTAAGACACGTTACGCACTACGACGAGGGACGAACGGGTGCCACTTTAAGAAGCTTGCCCCTAAAGGTATGCTTGAGCAAATCCAGCGAGAGCTGTCAGATCCCGCGCCATCAGTTTACGTCGCTTCGCAATAACACAGCAATGTAGGAGGTGCTTCATATCTTTGTAAATGTTCTCTTGACCTAATGAATCTTTTACCTGTAGGGTATTTTAAAACACTAAGGACAGAGAGGAGAAAGAGCTCCACAGTAAACTAGAGGTTTGCTAACCAAGCTGCGAAATTTTGGCAGAAAATCTTGTGCGTACAAGAACAAATACTTAAATTCACGCTTAAACTCAAGCGTTAACTGCAGTGAAAACCGTCTTGACTTTAAAAAAATTACTTTCAACTTGAAATATTACGTCAACCGACAAGTGTTCATACGAATGGAATGTTTTAAGGCGAAAACCTTAGAAGTATATGTCTCAAGGTCATATGAGTTACAGAAAACATAACGTATGCGTGGTAGTTTCACGTCTCTTTTGTCGTGAGGGTGATCACGTAAGAAAATTAAAATCAAACCTTACTTGAACACGTCTTAGCCGCTGGCGGGGAAGATGGTGAGAAGCCGTAAGATGGAGCGAAGCATCTGCTACGGTAATGCCTGAACCATACGGGTGCGTTTCAGGATGTCCCCAGCGTTCCCTCCGTCTTTTCGCACACTTTTTCTGTAGAGAGAGAGGTAACTCACAGTGCCATGTAGCCACGCACCCTCTCGCTCTATTCGTGGCGAGATCGGGCTAAAGGTGGCAGTAAGGCACTCGGCGGCGCGTATACAAATACACGCTGTGGCGCTACGTTGCGTGCGGTCTGAGCCGATCGTCGGTGGATAAAATATGTTGACTACAGTTTACTGTTAATATCCACGCTTATTTTTACTGAATTGGTGCATGACACCTATATAACGTTAACATTACCCGCGACACGCGAGTAAAGCTCATTCTGCATTTTAGAGATGCTCGCCCTGGGTGACTCTCTTCACGCTTTCGCTTTAAATCATCTCTTTGCAGTGTTGTTTGTACATGGTTAGCTTGCGTGCCACCTGTTACGCACTGCTGTACCATGACTGAGCTACTTATTTACCTTTTCGTCATCTGCATACTACAAAAAAGAAAAAAAAGATTGTAGAAAGTCCACATAACTGTGCGATTAGTTCAGTACCACCGTTCGCAATTTATACGCATATGATTTTTTTGTCTCATTCTGTCCACCATGAAATGTGGGACAGTCGATAAGTCTAGTTAGGAAAGCTTAGTGGCTGACAGCGCTTGCGCTACACTGTATTTACCACGTGTACGCACATGTTATCTTAAAGACTTTAAATAAGAGTTCAGCAGAAAGCGTTCATACGATGGATTACGTGCATGACATTGCTAAAACAAGGGCCTGGTTAATGAGAGAAGGATGTTGTTCTTTCCGACAAAAATTACCGCTGCCTTCCGTCACTCACTAACAATGCCACACAAACGCTGAAGCCAACGTTTTCGTTATACGGCGGATAAGCGCTGCACATATTCAAGACATTATGTGTGCTTTTTGCTGCGGCTGATGAATATGAAGAACAACAGCCATCTGGCGGCCATAAAAGATGGAGCTAACTGAAACTCACTCAACAAACAATTTTCTTGCCTTTAGGATTCAGTCGCATTCAGGCTCACCAATATTATTGTCAACCGCACTCTCTCGAACTCCGATTCATAAAAATTCGCTAAATAGTGTACTCACATAAACCAAAACTAACATAATAATATTACTCGCCAAGACTCACTCAGTCTACCAGTCCCAGCCCGATCTTAGTTTGAGTGAGTTGACTCATTATTAAGTTTACTGATATTTGCCGACCCATGCGACTTTGCCGACCTTTCATTATTATTGATACTAATATAAATGGTTGGAAGCATTCAAAGGCCCACTCATTGCGCAATTCGCCATGTGCGACACACCTTATTGTTAATTTACTCTTCTGCGATGCCATATTCGAGTAAGGAACAGCCCAGCAGAGGACGTGGTACCTTGCTTGACATGGCATATTTATTTATTGTTCTTCCGAAGAAGTTTAAACATTAGTGTGGCTCTTTGGTTCAGTACTAGAATACACGCACGGTGTTCGCGTTGAAGTCCAACCTTTTCCTAGCTATTTTCTAATTACATATTTGTCAATTCTCACGATGGCAGTTACAGACACCAGCGTTTATGGTAGAGCATATACGCTGATAGGGCCTCACGTATCATGAATAATTGATATGTGGGGTTTAACGTCCCGAAACCATCATTTGAATAAGAGACACGACATAGTGGAGGGCTCCGGAACTTTAGACCACTTGGTGTTTCTTACCGTGCACCTTAATCTGAACACACGGGCCTACAACATTTCCACCTCTATCTCACGTATTATCCCTGTCACCAGACCCACGGTAAAATAGAACAGCGTGGCTGATTACACATAGCTATAGGTGGCAGGCAGCAAAAAATAACTGTCACCTCCAGCGGTAACTGTCATCCAGGTTGACATTATTGCTTCACCTTGGCAAGCGAGGTTGAAGACATAGAACCGGACCCGTTGTGAGAGTTGCTAATGCTTGATTATGTTATTGGCCACCTTTGTATACAAGTCTTAGTTGTTCTGTTCTACTCTGTTCTGTTTTAACTGTTTTGCTGTGGAGAGGTTGAAGTGCCTATTGCCTCGGCTACACCATATCACAAAGTTCTGCAGCAAAAAATAAAATAATAATACAGAACGGTACCCAAAAATAACAATACGGAAAAGAAAAAAAGAAAAAAAGAAAAGAAAAACATAATGGCACACTGAAAACAGTTCAAATATCATGCAAATACACAGTTTTCTTAGCGCAGTTCACACAGTCATAAACTATTTGCACGCACACCTTGCTAATCTGCTGTCAGTATATACATGACCACATTTTATATATACCCATCTCTGACTGTCTGTCATAGGCGCTTGTCCAGTCCGGTCTCCACTAAAAAGTCTGTCAGGAAGATTATTGCCTTTTTCTGGAGATGCATCTCAGGCCATGGTCCAATTAGTTTCTTTATTGTGAGGGGCCGTCTGTCCAAACGTGCTAATTTGTTCTTTAATTTTTCTCTTTCATTCACGTATTTCACTCCAAAAAGAATATGGCGAACGTTTTCTTCTGCATGACCACAATGGCATTCCGCTGAGTTGGATCGATGTATCTTGTGCAGGAAGCTGTTTGTGTATGCTACTTCCAATCGAAGACGATGGATTAATGTCTCTTGGGATTTGTGGGAGGTCTGTAGCTATGGAAAATGTTCGGTGTGGATCAACCTCATAAAGCACCGTTTCCTTTGATTTAGGGCTCTCAAACCACTTCTCCATCGAACAATGCTTAGCTCCTTGAGATATAAAATGTTGAATATCCACCTCAGAAATAGGGATTGCGCAATCCCGTCCTTCCTTCAATGCTTTCTTCGCGAGGCTATCAGCCTCTTCATTTCCCTTTATTCCAATGTGGCTGGGTATCCGGTGGAATACGATGTTGTGACCCAGCGATGAGGCATATTCCACAGTTTCTACAATACATTGTGCTATTTCACCATTTTTGTAAGGTGATCTCACGTTTCTGATTAGCTGAAGAGCAGGTTTGCTATCAGTGCATATCACCCATTTTCGTGGCTTAGGATTCTGGCAGATAAGCTTAACTGCTTCAAAGATAGCCACCAATTCTGCTGTCGTCGATGAAGATTTCTGCGATTATTTGTACATTTCTTTTCCTGAATTTCAGGTATAAAGACCGCACAGGCTGACGCTTCTTCAGTGCATGATCCGTCTGTATATATCTTCGTTTTCTCATTATGCATTACATGAAGCTGATGATGTACCAACTGTGCCGCTACTAGAGGTGACATGTCTGCTTTCTTCTCTATGCCGTCTTTTTCACGGATAATGTTGAGAAGTAGCAGCGTCCAAGGTGGTTTTGAAGGTTTCCATTGTTTAAAGTCTGGTACTACTGTTAGAAATTAGGATATAGTATCCTGTAGTCTCGTTGCTGTTCTTTGTGTTAGTGCACCAGATAAAAAATGACTTTCATGTTGCGTGAAAATTCTAAATAAATTTCGAGATGTATTTTACTTCGGAGTACTCCAAAAGGTGGCTCTCGAGCCTCCGCATACACTAAAGCACTGGAATTTGACCGTGGTAAACCCAGACATACCCTCAAGCTCCTTGCCAATAACAAGTGAAGTCTCCTTTCGGTGGAAGATGGAAGCCCGTGCAGCAGAGGCAGTGAGTAAGTTACGATCGGGCGTATCCAGGCAACATGTAGGGCTAATAACGACTCTGTAGTACCACCCCATTTGGCCCCGCAGAGATGCCGGAGGATTCGAATGGCCTGATTCACATTTTGTTCCAGGGACTGGACATGAGGCGACCCTATGAGTCTCCGATCTAAAATTACTCCCAAGAATTTATGAGTTTTAACCATTTGAATAGGCTGATTTCGCAGAATAATCTGGAAATTTCCAGGTCTTTTTAATGTAAACGGAAGTGTGGCTGTTTTAGCCAGACTCAGTGCCATACCTCTTTTCTTTAAAAAACAGTCTGCAGCATTCAATCCTTCTTGTAGAGTTTGCTGTACATCCAAAAACGATGGACCAGACGTCCATATACTTATATCATCAGCATATACTGAACATCTGATGTTAGGTAGAATATTATACGGGAGCTGCGCCACGACTGCATTAAAGAGAGTAGGGCTTAGCACGCTGGCCTGTGGCACTCCTGGTTGTGACATGTTCTGACGTTGGGCCCTCCTGCGTAACTACAAAAATTTTCCGGTGATTCAGGAAGTCAGGGATCCAACACAGTATCTTGCCCTTGAATCCCTGTAACGCCAGGCCTTCCAGAACGTGAACGTGACTCACTGTGTCGTGTGCTCGGTGGACATCAAGGAATACAGCGACAGTGATATTTCCTTGCGTTCGTTGGTTTTCCACATCTGTGACCAAATTTAGAGTGCAGTCCGTTGTGCATCTACCTCTTCTGAAGCCGGCTATGCTTTCTGGTAGTAGTTTTTTCTTGTCTTGCCACCATAAAATTCGTTCATTGATCATTTTTTCCATCACTTTTGAAAAACAACTTGTCAAGCTAACCGGCCTAAACAAGTCCAACTGCATAGGGCTCTTCCCTGGCTTTAGCAACGGTACTACTTTTAATATCTTCCAACTTTCAGGAACTTTTTCTTCTCACCAACGTTTATTATAGATGTCCAACAGGTGTAATTTTTCTTTCTTGCACAAATTAGCAAGAGCTGCGTATGTAACTCCACCTGTTCCTGGTGAACTTGTTCGTTTTACTGAAGACAGCACATATTAGAGCTCCTCTGGTGTGAAGCTGTCATCCAGATCTGATGAACTGATCGCAGAGAACTTTGTTACAACCGCCGAAGCTGATTCTGCTGAGGATTTATATTCGCTGGTTCGGGCGGTCTCTCCATTTCTCAGTATAAGATCGCAAAATTCTTCGGCAATCACACGTTCGCTAACTCCTCGAGACAGCGCTAGAGCCTGTAGTGGCCTCGAGTGGACTATTGGCTGTCGGAGGGCGCGTACCATGTTCCACAGTTGAGGCGCCGAGGTAAATGGAGAAAGTGAGGCACATAAATCTTGCCACCTTTTGGTTGAAAGCTTGTGCAGTTGGTTATGCATTGAAGTATGTACTTTCTGTGCAACCTTGAAATCTTCTAAATTACCCGATCTGCGATATCTTCTTTCAGATCGGCGTCGTATTGACCTAAGCCTCTCATACTCAGCGTCAACACCCGAATACCCATCTGGAATGGGTAGTGCACGAGTTGCTTTTGTTAGAAAATTATTTATCTTCGATGCATAAGTTTCTGCATCAGAACAAGATTCAAGATTTTGTCTCTGTAGTTCTCGAAAGATTGCCCAATTCGTAATTCTTGTTGTGCGGTTATTTCTCGTTTTCTTCAACTTTGGGTGATATATGAATACTGGCAAGTGGTCACTTCCGCTTGTATCAGCGTCTGCAGTCCAGTCTGCTCCAGCCGCCAATTCAGAGGAGCACACAGTGACGTCTAGTACGCTGCAGTAGTTATGCCCCCGTAGAAATGTCGGAGAACCATCATTTAGTATGGTGTAACCATGGTCTTCGCATATTTTTACTATAGCAGATCCCTTTACATTACAACGCTCACTACCCCACAATTCATGGTGCGCGTTAAAATCACCACATATAATTATGGGATCATGATCAGATCTACACACTGCAGCCAACTCTGCGTATGAAACGTTTGCTTGAGGGTGCACGTAAACACTAACTACAGTTACAGTAACGTTACCAAACTTCACCTCGCATCTAACAAAATCCGGCGCATCTGTTTTTGAAGTAGCCACAAGTGTCGACAGAATATCGCGTCTCACACACATCACTCTGCTTTTTGCAGCAGGACGTTTTGCTTGGTACACCACATAATTGGGCAAACGAAAGTTAGTGGATACTCTTGTTTCGGAAATACACAAAATCGAAAAACCGTGCTGAGCGACGAATTTCCGAAAATCTCCACTGTTATTCTGGAAACCGTTGCAGTTCCACTAGAATATTGCACTTCTTTTGTACCAGTTAGATAGTCCGGTAATCCGGTAAGTTAGATAGTCCGGTAGATAGTCTTAGTTGTTATTTGTCTTATTTCGCGCAATCGCTGTTACGGACACCAGTGGCGGCGGCAGACAGCTACCCCACGGTTATTAGCGCTGGGATGTAATAACGACTTTCACAGTAAAATGGAGAGTTGAGAGTAAAATAACCGAAGAAAGGAATGAAGGTTGCTTTATAAGGTCGCTCTATACGAAAGGGAAAGAGGAAAATAAAGAGAAATGAAGAAGGCTACCAAACGCCGCCTTCCCATCCAGCTTGACACCCTTAGTGAGATGGTACCTTGATATTACCAGCGAAGTGGCTGAAGCCGGCCGCACAAACTTGGGCCTGGACAAAAGTGTACAAAACTATCATCATCATGAACTTGTATGTGCCCCAAAAATCACGCAAATTTTGCTGAATCCGCTGAGAATGCAAAAAGGGCAGCGTACACAAAAAATATTTTTGACAGACATAACTATAAAAAAACAGATAATGCTTCCGCGTACAGCGAGAGAAATCTTGAAAACTGATGAGACAATGACGGTTGCGAGAAGACACCGAAGTAATGAAGGTCCCAGGCAAACAACGACATGGTCGGTATTGATTGATACGTGGAGTTTAACATCCCAAAATCAGCACATGAATATGAGAGACGCCGTAGTGAAGAACTCCGCAAATTTCGATCACCTGGCGTTTTTCATGTGCACCCAAATCTGATCTCACTGGCTTGCAGCATTTTTGCCTCCATTGAAAAAGCAGCCGTCGCAGCCGGGATTCGATCCCGTGACCTACGGGTCAGCAGCCGAGTACCTTAGCGATTAGACGACCGCGGCGGGGCCACGACGACGTGATCGTAGATCTATATTGAAGGTGTGGACGCTTGATTTAAGCGTTCACACCTCCTATAGATCTTCGGGGACGTCATTGTTGCTAGGATCGCCTTGCTAAAGCCTAGCAAAAAGTGGCAAGCAATAAAAATAACCTCCATAATCATCCAGCTTCACGGATTTAAACCTTGCGTGACTCAGTGCAATCTTTGCCATTTATTCTTGGATCATATGCAAATACTGTCTTGTTAGGCTGAAGACATGTTTTTTGTTTTCTTTTTTTTTGCTGTTTCGTCATACGCCCCACTTATTGGAAAGCTTATGCCCCAAATCACCAATCGCTTCACTGGATGCAGACCGATTTTTTGTATGAGAACTTTGAAGGATAAGAGGCCCAACTCTATAGATTATCTTCTACAGCTGAGCTTGTACATATTTTAGCTTTTGAAGAAGCTCTTCAGTTTACGTGGGGCGACTGAGGGCTAAATATCACTATGACCAAGCAGCCTCCCACCTTCGACACTTTTTTTCTTCTATCAGTGTTGCCAAGTTTGTCTACATCACCTCTTTGTCTCTCCTCACCTCTCCTTCCTTCCTTCCTTCCTTCCTTCCTTCCTTCCTTCCTTCCTTCCTTCCTTCCTTCCTTCTTTCCTTCTTTCCTTCCTTCCTTCCTTCCTTCAGTCCTTCTCTTCATCCTCCTCCTCCTCTGTTGCACCAGATGATAAATACATTAGGCCGCATCTGTCAATGGCGGACGTACATTTCAGGAGTCTGCAAAGAACATCACTATGCAGCAGCCTAAGTGTGTGACAGAACATTTTGAAGGTTTGGAAATGGCCCAGAGAATTCTCTAGTTTGGCACGTCAGCTTCCCCAAGGGTGTGCATTTTTAAAACCCCCGACAACTCCAAGTTTTCCAGGCTTCTCGCTCGAGCGCAATTCACGGAAAACCGGTGCCATTGCAGCCCGAACTATCAGAGCGTGGGTACTTTAGGAATGGTTTTTCTGTCTTTTTTATGTTTAAGTCCAACTCATTCATACATCTGATTTTTTTCAATCGTTTAAAATGGAAGCCTAAGTTGCACATTTTATGTTTTTAGTGTATGGCGTGCAATACTTGGTATTCAAACAACTATAGTCTTAGCGTAGAAGGCAACAAACACAGAAAAACTGGTCTATGTTCGAAGGGTGATAATTTTATTTAACCACGCTTACACGAGAACTCACTATGTTGCATTACTACATCCCTTTCGTTTTGTAGTTAATATTTCTGGGTGCATGAATAATAATATTAATAATAATAATAATGATGATGATGATGATGGCTGTTAACTTAATACTATGAGTGTTGTCAGGAACGAGTACGGAGCTACATTCGAACCGGGAAGTTTGTACATAGCAAGACATACGAGATGTTCGCCAATTGTGTCGCATGTTTTAGGAGAAAGGCGCCTCATGGGCATGACATCTCAGCATCTCCTGCAGTCAAAGTGTGTCATGCAGTCAAGGTCCACCGAAAGGCTAACTTCACGGGATGACTGCATCCTATCATGCTATCACGAGGACATAAGGTCGACAAAATTTGTGGCGCAGTCATGACGAGAACATGATGCGTTGAAAACCTTAATGTCTTGCCTTGTCGGCATTTAATGTCGTCGTGGCATGTCACGTAGCCACTGTTTATCACAAAAACAGGTATGAGCCATCAAATGAAAATGGCAACAGTTATTCCAACCAATAGCCGACGAAGTTTGTCGAGCCAGAACACCCTTCTTTATGCATGTCATAGGAAACTGCAACCGTGCATGCAGGGAAGAATAACAAAAGTACCGCATGCTTCGCTCCCACCAAAGTATCACGTTAGGGGAGCCCAAACACTCTTCTATACTATCTTCGCTCCTTTCCAGTTTACTGTGAACATCCCACCGAAGCAACACTAGGGATGTTTAGATGTCGCTGTCGTAACGGAGAAATTGAATGTAACTACATTATTTAAGGCTACGATAATGTAATATTACTGTGGCATCGTGACGTATCACTGAATACTAGTGTGTAGTACAAAAGCAATAATAATTTATCTTGTGATTGCACAATAGTCACTGGGTCATGTGAAACTGTTAACATTAGTGTGTAACATGCCTACATCCCAACTAAGCCACTGAGAGCACAGGCTCTAGCGTTTCAGAGAGTGCTAGTGGATGCATGTTTGCTAAGATGTTCTGATTCAAGGTTAGATAACATGAACGTAGTGTTCATTTACATGCTACTGTGCATAGAATATCATCCCTATGTGCCACTGGGATGGATTCAATTAAGGACAAGTAATCATATTTCATCTCACTTGACTCATTAACTGGCAAATTTCACACACAGCTGCCCTTGTCCTGACGTTTGTTTAGCCGAGTAACATCTTCTTACAACTGTCAAATTATCTTCAGACAGTCTATGCAATATCATACGTTGTATATAACCTTCTATAAACGTATACCCGTATATGTATACGTAGATTGTCTGTGAATGTACGTGCATGCTTGCGCGCTTTCGAGGTCTCCATAGAAGGAAAAATATGGACGCTTAGAGCAGCGTTATTTTGTGAAAATGTAAATATAGCCGTGCATAGTAAAAAGAAGAATGTTGAGATTTACATCTTTATTTCTGTCGATGTTTACAGGGTGCCGATAAAGGCTGAATTACATATGAACCTCTCTTAAAACTGAAGGCCCCAGATGTTGTTCCCGCTTCATTCCACTTAATCTGTCTTCACCTCTCATGTGCACGGAATGCCGTTGTAGATTGGGTCGTCCATATTCTCAATGATAAAAAGAAGCCCTTTTCACGCCTTGCACAAAATCAAAATGAATAGATTATAAATGTCCTCGCTTTCGCCATGAAAATTGAAGGGCCACGTCGGTAGCGAATTTCGAAAATGTTTCAGCCCAAACACGGTTTTTATGCCTTACTCAAAAAGTATTTTTCTCGTGCACTTGTGCACGAGGCAGTTTCATTGTACTTTGTTTCGTCTCTAATAACGCACTCGTTGTCTTTGTAGACTACCTCTGTGTGCCCATTCTCCCTCCTTATTTTATCTTTCTCGTTGAAACAACCACTTCCTGCATCTGGACGTATCTCAAGAAAACAATTCTAGTTTCGCAATATTGAGCCCTTCGTGTGCATTTTAGACAGTGTTTCCCGTGCGTTTTCTACAAGGTGGGCTGGTTACAGGCGCGAAATAATTAAAAAGGAATAAATATAAGCGTGATAATTTTTCGATTACCTACAAATCTCGCAAGCTACTCGAACACAAAACATTTATTAAGCTTTCTTTTCAGAAAAAGAGGTCTTCGATATATACCTGCATACGACGTTTTCAACTCCTTTGCAGCTATTTGTGGGCATGCGCGTGGTTACGTATAGTGCAAATAAAAAAGGCTCTGCATACTCATATACCAGAAAAAAAATTATCCCTCGATCATTTATCTGTGAATATCGCCATAGCAATTTTTATTGACAGGTATCAGAAGAAAAACTTTTTGTGGCTCACTAGAATCGTGTTGCTATGGGCTCCGTGTACTGATGACTTTACCTCACTGTCCTGACTGTCATATTTGTTCAGCTATTTATTCTTTCATTACTAAGAATCAGTAATTTTTCTGACACGCCCAACCTGAGGTCAGGTTTACGCAGCTATTCATGTTTTCAATTATTTATTATCGCTGTTTTCCAGCCAAACGAAAAAGCGGGTGAAAATTGGAACTTCACTTTTACGCACAGATATTGCAACTGCAAACTAGAGTTCCCGTTATGCAATAATTTGCGCATAATTGCAGCGTAATGCTGCATGACAGGCACTAGACTGGCTTACTTATCCCGTTTAATGCGAATAATTCATTATAATAAATAAGGATTTAAAAGTAGTGAACATTCATGCTACTGCTTGATATTATTACTTGCGCAAAACAAGCTTACACTTGCTCACACAGAACTTGCACTGTATATTTTAAGCCTTTTTTCACATGTTGAAGTTTCGATCTCCACTTTGCTTTTAAAAGATAAGCTGCAGGTAGTTGGTTATTGAACAGTCATGGTTAACTTTGCAATCCAAACTACCTAAATAGCTTGAAGTTTTCAAATGACTGTACTAACTATAGGTTATCAAGCGCGTATGAAGAAAGGCTGTTAAGAAGCAACAGCATGCATTAACATGTCTGGTTAGCCTTGACCAAGCATAAAAAAAAACAGCTAGACACTACTCGTCTTATAAATGAAATCTGAGTTATACTTTGACACAATACGAGATATTTGATTGTAGTGTACTTGCTGAGAAAGATATTACAGAAAAAAAGTTGGACGAGCACGCAGTGGTGTAGTTAAAACATGCCTTGGAGTGATGACACTGCTTATAATTTCACGTGTAGGTAGTAGATATACATCTGAAGTCACATGCCTGCATATGTGCAGTCATGTTCAACGCCATTTACTTGCTTGAATAAATTTGGGAAAACCAGTATTCCTACTCTAATAAAGGAGAGGTCATATACAATTTAATAATGGAGAAAATTAAGACGTGCTGTCTCAACAAATAGCCCAATAATTGAATAATAATTTTAAAATATTTGCCTTCAATACTGAAATAGCAGAGTAGATTACACTTCTCACAAACCAATAAATAAACCATGTATTTTCCCAAAATCAATAATGCACAAAACATTACTAATCACAAAATAAAGCTGGTTATCCAAAAACATAACACCATACCAAGTAAAAGTAAGCACATACGGCACGTCGTATGAATTTGTCTTCAGGTGACGGCGCACTCGTAAACAGCATATGCATATATTCAGTGCTTTTGAGCGAATGCCCATCGCACGTATTCATTTTCGGGTACCAGATCCCTTAAACTAATCATTCTTCCTTATGACTAGCTGTGGGTGTATGCCCGCAAGGAATGTTTGCGGAGGATGTAAACAAATGAAAAATAAATGTTTTCAGAGCAAGAATGATAATTAATAACGCGGGAATAAGGATATTAGTAACATGGAGATTCATTATTGCATCAGCCTAGGAGGCAACATCTCTCTGCTTTGAGATGCACATTGTAAAACGTGGTGAGCCAAAGTAAAAGCTGCCACGTCATGACACTGCTCTTTCTATGGTAATGAACTTGTTATCACCAAGTTCATGTTAACAGTACACATGAAACAATGCGAATTCAGCTGCGAATGCCTCTGTTGACACAAACGTAATCTTCCACACTTCAGCTACGTTCCTATGAGCCACATTGGCTATTGGCAAACGTGCCTGAAAAACTGAAGTCAATCTAGAAGTATGTGCTGTCTAACACAAAGAGAGCGCTGATGGCTCGTTCCCTCACATGATCTTGGGTGCAAAAAATAAATAATAATAGCAGCTGCGAAAAGAGAGCTGGTATGAAGAAAGACAGAGAGGTAAACCGGAAAGCAATTATCTGGTTTGCTACCTTGTACCGGGGAAGGGGTAAGGGGAGACAGCAATGTAACAATGAGGAAATGAGGCAAAGAGAAGAGGGAATGGCAACCTGAAGTCCCCATATAAATACAAGGAATAAAAGATCCCAAAGTAGCAAAACAGCAGCGAGTGCAACGTGGTATAAGCTGTTTTAGTACATAAGACCAAGTCTGCCGGTCAAATGGCTACGTCGAAGGGTTTATGATTGATGTCACTGCAGGTAACGTCCCGTCACTCTCATCTCTATCGCCTTATTGCTAATGCGTGCCTGTCTACGACATCAGCACTGTGTCGTCATGACTCACGCACGCTTGAAAAATAGCCACAGCAGTGAAGATGACCTTCAGCATCACTTGAAGGGAATACCCTGCCACTTCTTAGACTGCTCGAATAGTGTTGTTGATCTGCTATGCAACGTGGTGGCATACTCGCATAAAGCGTAGAAGAATGACATGCCTACGCAGTTACGCATGATTAAGGCTAATGCACTGCTTGACGACGCACATACACTGTCGCGCACATGCTGTAATTTTAATGCACCTCTTGTGTCATACTTTTCTGGCATCTCCATCATGCACCTATCAAAACGTCACATCTTTTTTTTCTTTTGGTGTTTTTTAAATTGTGAAGCTTTCTTTGCATATGCGCCTCTCCTTGACAATTATTTTTTCTACATTCTGGGTCCTTGAAGTGGGCTTAGTTTTTTTTTGTTTTCGGTTATTGCACGCATACAAAAAACGACATCAAAAGTTGCTACGGACGATAAACATATGCCCCCACAAATAAAAAGTTTCGTATGCCACTTCACGGCTACAGCATTGCCATAGTCAGAGCCCTCATCATTGTTCTTAGACTACTGAAATTACTATTGCCGACTGCTACCCCGTTACTCATATATGCATTGCTTGTGAAACATTCTTTGCGCCTTATAGTTAAAAAAAAGAACATCGCTGACTCCTCCATCATGGGAATTGGTACAACACGAGAGTAAAACGCATATTCACAGATGTGTAGTTCATTATCTATAATAAATTTGTGTATGGGAACTTGTACAAGGTGTATTAGTGGTATACAGCTATAGCATCGTTTGACGTAGATGCACTCAAGTTGACGCCAAAGTGGTACATCCCTACAACTAACGCCTATGATCAGGATTTACCGTTGTGGTGGCTAAAGTTGTTAACATATAACTGAACACAGCATATCACGAAGCTTGCGCAAAGATGACATCCGGAAGCATATAAAAAAGCCACGGTCTTTTTGCAAGGGCGAAGCAATGAAATTATAGTTACACACACACACACACACACACACACACACACACACACACACACACACACACACGACGAGCGCGAGCACACTTAAAGCATACTGCTCAAAACCAAAGTACGCATGAAACGAACAGACAATTATAGACGGGACGAGCACGAACAAATTGTGACACTTGCTTTGTGTTTGAGCAACGCGTCGTCTCCGCAAGAGCGGCCACTGCAGAGAGCAAATTGATCTTAGTGTGCTATCAAGTTCAAGGCAACTTTGCGGAGAAAGCACAAAACGTGCATACAGCCCTCATGACGGGATAAGCGTACTCGCACGTACGACCACGATCTCTAGGGAAAAGTACATATGGTATATGTAAAAGCGGCAGGCACTCATCACAACCAGCACGGCGACGGTCTTTTAAACACACCCATCGCGCTATATCGCCATTGATGACAAGAGTACGCGAAGTGTCACCGTGCTTCAAGTTCTGTCAGTAGTAAATGGTGTATAAATAGCCCGCCGTTAGTTTGATTAGGACCGTAGGCTTTCTGGAAAACTTAAAAAGGTTTCATGTACTTTAGGTGTTTGGAATACGTGCTAAAACAGGATATCAATATTGCGTTCAACTCGTAACGGCGAAGCTTTAGGGTCTCCTAATTTTTTTCAAGGCTCATTGAGAAAATCGATTCGTACCAAAAGGGGGACAGGGATGGTTGCATACTACGTTTGCTAAAAAGTGCAATATTCACATTTAATAGTCTTATAATTATTCTCTTATAATTATTCTTACTATTAGTAATACTATTATATCTGAGTTCACTCAGTCCATCAAGGAACCCCATGGGGGATACAATCTCCATAAGCGATGCACTTAAAAAAGAAATACAGTTGCAAATTAGAGTAAATGTGCAAAAATAACTCAGCAATGCCTGCACAGGTACATGACGTCAAAAGTGTTGTTATAGTAGCGTACAAATGCCAAGGTAACCTCAGTGAATTTTTTTCTCAGGTTATGTTATTGTGCTCAATAAAAAGAAAGCGAGAACATTTTTGCTTTCCAGCTCCTGGTATCTTGTAGAGGAAGTTAGGGCACAAACGCTTCTAAAGCTGAACGTATTTGAAAAAAAAAGCGCATCTGACGCAGACGTCAGTCACATAATCACCAGCTTTTCGAAAGGAAGGCTGTCTCAAAGCAGTGAGGCCTTAGAGAGTGGAAGCTTAGGGTTCAACAAATGCTTCCGGGATAAATAACTGATCACATTAATTGCAGCGAAATAATTTGAGGTGAAGACTGAAATAAAGACAGCCCTGCAGTGTCTGCAACAAACTGTCGAAAAGTGGGCTGAAATATAACGCAAAGTAACAGGGACAGGAAGTACCTTTGGTGTTCAGAAGTTCTGAGTAGAACGTTTCACAACTTAATCTGTTTTCTGTGATCTGTGGTTGCGATATATATCCGGCGGATGCTGTTTCTCAGAGATCAAACTATTTTTTTCAGAAGTCGGAAACACCGTCTTGCTGAAGTGTTGGGCAGGATAGAGAGTATGCTTTCAGTTAAAAAGCTTCAGATCTTCATACATGGCACGCATGTCGCCACATTCTGCGAGGTGCAGTGTTGCTGTATCTACAACATCACCTTGTCTCTCTTTAACGTCATCGTAGGTGACATTGCAAAAAAGCAATCGGCGATATAAATTTGAACAAGGAAATTCAGTTTGAATGCGACGCTTTCAGAAATCACAATGACTCAAAAATAACGAGGAGCCAAGATCAACAACTCAGAGTTTTAATTATTATTTCGGAAGTCGGAAACACTGTCTTGTCGAAGAAAAGTTTTGGGCAGGAATAGAGAGTATGTTTTAAGTTTAAGATCTTCGGAATTACATACATGGCACGCACGTCGCCACATCCTGCGAGATGCAGTGTTGCTGTATCACCAAGAACACCCTGTCCCTTCTTTTAATAATAAAGTTTGGTTTGAATGCGACGGTGTCAGAAATCACAATGACTCAAAACTAATGAGGTGCGAAGACCAACATCTTTGATGCACGTGAAGCATTTGATGACAATTGAGTACTTATTACCCAAAAAGATTTATTAGCACGGGTAAGTCGCGCAGGCAACCATTTTTTCAATTGTCAATCAGGTTAAGCCGATCGTAGGAACTTTAGTGTGTACAATTGTGTACAAAAACAATCATTATATCAATGTGTTTTTGCCTGAACCACATTCATAGGGCTGATTTCACTAGTTACCACTAGTCCACTAAAAATGAGGAAAGAAGCAGGTGGATAGCCAACACGAATCGGAATGTTTTGACGTACGTACGCAACCAATGATTTAGAAAAGCTTTAAAAAACCTCCCAAATTACCAAGTGATAAACCTTGCAGCCGAGCATTTCAGTTTTGTTGAAGTATCCCTACGAAGTGCTTCAGCGGTACGTACAACAAGAGAATAAAAGGGAACGGGAAAAAATACCCCCAGTTCCCTGAAGGCAATCGTGAGGAAACGCGAATGCATTTCTTGCGCCGAGAGAGTGTACCGTTGACGTCTGACATTCGCCTTCACCGACTTCTGCCATATTGAGAGACGTTCAGCCTACGAGCGGTCGAGAGTAAGGCGCAGAGAGAAGAGAGAGCAAACGGCTAGAGAAGGAGCGGTGAAGTACTGTACCTACCCACTCCTACACACTCTCGCATCACACGCTCAGATTTCTAGGGGCGAGGACAAGCGCGTGCCCGCAGCTATAGCTGTGGGAGAGGGAGTGAGGGTGGAGAGAGGACACCTACTGGCGCGCGCACACCAACGCGTACAACGCCGGATGCCTGACATAGCCCGACTAAGAAATGCATTCGCGTTTAAAACAACGGCTGCTGCGAAACGACCCCGAAGTAATGGAAGCCCCACGCGAATGAAGACGAGCCCGTAGATCAATGGGAGGTGAAAACGCTAGGTTTCAGCGTGAGTTTCACTCTCTGGTGTTAGGACATGCATGTCGTGCCGGTGACCATCTGTGGTTCAACTTGAACTTCTCTATACTGAAAAGCCACCTAGAAGCATCCTAACATCGCATAGATAAGGGCAGGCAACAACCCAGGAGCAACCATATAAGGCTTCACAATCATCCAGCTTCGCTGAAACAAGCCCTGCGTGACTTTGTGCAAGGCTCGCCAGTTTTTAGCAGTGGACATGCTACTAAATTAGAGGAATATGTGATAAATGACACGCAGAGTTCGATAAGAACAGGAGCGCTGTAAAGGTCGGAGGCCTGGCACATTATAAGGCAAACAGGCCCCTGAGTTCTACGATGAGGATAATTCTTGTGTGGCCATTAAGGTTTGCCGAGAGCACTATGAGCTTACTTTTTCGCACTGTTTACATCCTCTATCATTTTCTCCAAATACTTGCAGGGTTTTCATTGCAGCCTACCCCTTTATTGTCTTCGAAACAACGCAATACGAGAACAATGCAGTAGGCCGAACATAAAGCGTGTAAACAGGATAAGCAGAAGAATTAGTCATGGAGTGCACACAGAAATACTCATGCAGAATTCATGTGTGCCGGGCATACAATCAGGCTTGAATGTTAACGCACAATATGGTATCTCTAAAGTCTCACTTCAAAAATATCTTACAGCGTCCGCAAATGTATCAAACCAGTCAATCAATGTAAGGTGAGAGTAAAAAGCAGTCTTAATTTACTCTCGCTTCTTTCTTGGCATGTGTGATGGATATAAAGCCATGAAATTATGCAACCAGCCCACTGAAAAAGCTGAATTGGCACGATCACACACCAACTCTAAAAGTTTTAAAATGAAAACTCAATCCTTTTTTGACATTAAGGATAAAGTAATATTTTGTGCACGGTTGATTGGGCTGTAGTCTCGCACACGATATATGATTGATTGATATGTGGGGTTTAACGTCCCAAAACCACCATATGATTATGAGAGACGCCGTAGTGGAGGGCTCCGGAAATTTCGACCACCTGGGGTTCTTTAACGTGCACCCAAATCTGAGCACACGGGCCTACAACATTTCCGCCTCCATCGGAAATGCAGCCGCCGCAGCCGGGATACGAACCCGCGACCTGCACACGATATATATATATATATATATATATATATATATATATATATATATATATATATATATATATATATATATATATATATATATATATATATATATGGATGTATACGCTCATATACGTAGATATAATATATATATGGACGTGTGTATGCATATACGCACGCGTCTACATATCTGTAAGCACATTTGCGTGATTTTATTATTATTCTTTGCATTTTGACCTTCTTAGGCTCAGATGTGGCCACTGTGTCAAATATTATTACTTCTTGCTCTACTGATCTTCTAGTGCAGAGTTCTGTTGTCAAGCTGATGGCTTCTTTTGTGAATGTGTATATTACATGTAATAGCTTAATAGCTTTATTTTGATTGTTTATGTAATGTTCTTTTCAACTGCCAATGTCTATTTAGCACTACCGCTGTTACGCACCGCGCGAACAGGATGACAGGAGGCAAACCACCTCCTTTTGTTCCGACCACGGGCAATGCAATCGTATTGTCCAAAAAATGAAATGAATAGAAAAATGTCAATACGTTCACTATATCCGCAATCGTAACAAAATGCGTGCCGCAGAGATGTCAAATGCAGGTGATTAGATGAAAATGGCATAGCGTCTTAGAATTTTGGCGATGCAACCACCATTAGCAATATACAATAATAGGGTGTACAAGAAGAGACAGCAAGAGAGACTCAAACGCGGTTTGATTGTGTGTGTCTCCTCGTCCATCTTCGTATTCGGCCCTTTCACCTCGGAACCTTAGCACACTCCACCGACAACTGAATAGCTGTGGCTCTTTGAGTGGCGACGTTAAGGCCACCCTCTGGAGATTGAAGACAAATGAACAGATGTCAGCAAAACTAAAGGTGTTTTGCAAACTCATCAGAGATCCTTCGAAAGTTATCGATGCTAAAGCTTCCTTTTGGTCGCGTTGAACGTCTCGAGACACTGTTTGGCGCAGCATCTCAATTTTATTTATTACGAACACGACCTACTTTCGTATTCATGAACTTACAATTGCGTAGGCAAAGTTTCACCTTCAAAAAGTTTTTTTCTTGTGATGCACACAATTCAGCTTGTTTTTTTTAGAGGGTGTTGCTCTCAAAGTTTCTCCATCTCGGCCACTAAACAAACTCGCATGCTTGATCAAACAAACTTTGTCGATAAAACATAAATTTACTTTCAAATTGTCCCCGCCTGAAGTCACCGCGTCTCCGCAGTGTAATGAGCTTAGTTGCTCGACTTAGTAGGGACGAGGTGATATTGGGGAGATTTCGTTCCTTTTCGGTAGTATTATTATTCCCGTATGCAAAGACGAAACTGATCCCATGGAATACCAACGCACATTTTGCGTAGGAGACACGCGTATGCATATGTAAGCGCGTCTCTGTAAAATCCACAAGCGACCAAGCCCACGCGCTTGTAGAGAAGTTTCATCAATTTGCTTAACAATGAACACAAAGGGCTGCCAATGATCAGAAACAACACGAGTCCGTGGAATGGAGTAAAAGCCCATCGCATCGCATATTCGTGGAATAGTCGTCCACGAGTAAACTGCATGCATGTGGCTTTTGGTTGCCTTGCACCGCAAAGAAAATTGGTTGATTGTACTAGTAAAAAGAAAAAAAAAAGCAATTCATGTCATTAAAAAACTACGTTCTTTTGCGTATTGGGAATATTGTCAGCTGTGTTTTTTTCACCCGAAATGGGCCAATATGTTTCTGCAGAAAAAACGCCGTGTGGTTATCTACAAACCAAGACTTGTCCGTTTTGATTTGCTTGATAATCCGCAAGTCCTTTTTTTCTTGTCATGATGATTATTGCAGGCACCAAAGAAAAAAAGGTGTGGTGAGAACAGTGAACAGAATATTTGCTAAATTCAAGGGCTTGTCACAAGCTTATCTGGCGTGGAATTGTTTGCAGTTTAAAAATTGGACTAATAAAAAAACGTTATCAAAGGTACTTATTCTAATCAAAAAGCATCAATTGTTTCTGCATCTGTGGCACAATTGATGAGCAAAAGAATGTGAAGTAGGTGATTTTCACCTTTCAGTTGTTTTAGGTGAATGCATGAGGAACCTTTTGAATTTTGCGATAACTATACGGGCACATTACACAAACTGACGTGGCCGGCGCTAACCTGATGTAAGATGATTGCGTTGTACTTCTCTTAACAATAATCGTATCGCTTTGATGTCCAGCTATGCAGCAATATGGATTACTCGCAAAACAAAACCTAAACGTGCCTCGTTTTTCTAGTGCCCAGCAGCCAGAATATTTGCCCCACCTCGTTCCCTCAACATAATTCACTCTCAATCAGTGTATACGTATATCATCAAATTTATGCGGGTGTACAATATGAGCCACCAGTAATCCTGTCAATTCTATTTACTATATGCGTAAATTGTTACTCCGTGTCCATTAGGTTAGGCTTTAATGCACAGCACTAAAGAAGTGCTATAAATGAAAAGAAATAATCTGCACTCTGAACTAAATCCAATACGCTTAAAGGAAGTGCCCTACTTGCTATCATATAATAGCCGCTGCATTCCTGATGTTTAAATAAATGCCCTCTTTAACAGGTTACATTGTACCTCCTCTCTTTTCACAAGTTTTTTTTTATGTTCTGAGACTTCAGATCGGCACACTTTTCGTAGAACTATGGATTTATTCTGCGAACTTCACAGGTACAGATGACAACGAGAAACAAAAAATTTCTTTTGTTGATGTACTCGTGGATCACCTCGGATTCAAACCCACGACCCCTTCGCCCACCACAATTGGAAGAGGCGGGTTCTTTACCCACTGCGCTGCCAGCGCTAATGCCTGAGCCTCTACAAACGCTTCTTATATATTTCGCATCTTTTCCCTCCTACAGTCGCCCTGGTGATATGTTGACGTGAGGATTGTCACCGTCTTGCAGAGGCGAGAAATGCTGCATCATGACACTAGCGAGTGGCCATTGGATATGGCTCCGGTAATTTCAGCGCTAGGGAGCTGCTTTCTACATTACTCGCCCAGCAACGCATTTTATTTTTACATCTTGAACACACACACACACACACACACACACACACACACACACACACACACACACACACACACACACATACACACACACACACACACACACACACACACACACACACACACACACACACACACACACACACACGCACGCACGCACAGACACAAACACACACACACACACACAACAGTAACTGCGCAAACAGTAACGTCAGTAACGTATTCCATTTCGTGTGACTGGCTAGACCAGTTGAGCAGCCATTGTAGAAGCACTGGGATGCAGGATTGTGGCACATTCTTTTATCGCTGATTTTCAGGCGCATATGAAGTGGGGTGTACAGAAATTTCTGAAGCCGTACTAAGGGACTCACATACAGGAGGGAGAGAAGAGTGTGTGACGCAACTTGAAAAAAAAAGTGAAATCGTGAGCAAAATATTATAATATATATTGATTCCATAGGGCAAATTAACAAAAAAAAGATTATGTTTATCTGGCTTGCGTACGTCAACCCAGTTGTGTGACCTGATTCCAAACTGATTTCAATACAGACCAAATGTTTGTACGGGAGAACAAAATAGACAAAAAAAAACATGCGAATGGTGATAAGGTGTCTTTGTGCAATATATTAACAATAATATCGGTGGTTTTACTTCCCAAGACTATGACATCAGTATGAAAGACGTCGTAGTGTAGGGTTCCATAAATTGCGACTATCGGATGCTCTTTAACGTGCACTGAAATGGTACAGATCAGGGCGCTCTAAGAGTTTGATCCCATCTAAATGCGACCGCCGAAGCGGCCGATGAAATGTATGAACGCACGACAAACGCGATGCGGGAAACGTAGCGACGGAGTTGACAGATGTAGATAGCACGATGGTCATGGTTAGTAAACATGGTTTCTTAGCAACCCTCCACGTGTTGATTGCGGCAAGCAAGAAAAAACACGCAGAAGTGTTAGTTAAAACACTCTGCATTTGAAGGTCCTTGTCTCCGTTTCCTGTGCGCCTTTTTGTTGTCTTTGCTTTCCAATTCACGGTTCTTTTTCAGCGAGAAAAGAACGTCATTACTGGAAGACCTCTTCGCTTCTTAAGAATTTTCTATTCGTTCTTCAGAACTACTGAATGCTGTCAAGACGGTTTCCTATTGCTTTTTTATGATCTCGCAATGCTGTCGTGGCGCATTGTAAAGCGGAAACAAAAAAGTTTTGAACATGACAAAAATAAATGGATGAATAACTGAGAAGCATGAACGCAAAAATAAAGAGCTGGATTCGAAAATATTCCCCCGAAGAATAACAAAAAAGAAAAAGGGAAGATCACGAAATGTTCTCAGTGGGACTAATGGGGACAGAACGTTTCCTGGATAAAAGATGAATCAATATCAGAAGAGCGGCACCGAAAGGTTTGAGTAAGAAAAGACAAAAAAATGATGTAGCTGCTGACGGTCGTTTCAACGGAGATGAACAATGGCAGATGCTCGGCATAGAAAGTGCTGGTGGTTACGGACGGTGTGGACGAGACATCGATGGCTGTCGCGATCTGCCTTGGAGCGTCGTTCGAAAGGTGCGACATTTTCATCCACGGCTTTTCTACGGCTGAACGCTGAGCATAGTGGAAAACGTAGAATAGACGAACTTCAGTTTCACGCTTCAGGGCTGGCATTAGTAGAATGAAGGAATGTACTGGTTGTAAGTGAGATAAAACGAAAGAATAAATTGTCCGAGAAATACAAATCTCTAAGACAAGACCCGTTTTAAAAAAGCAAGGACATCGTTTCTATTTTTTCCCACTTTCTTTTGGAGATGTACAGTCTTCTAGTGCACATCTTTAGATTGTCACTTGTTTCGTGATCTTGCGTCTCTTTGAGGATATTTCTTTCTTTTTTAGGCTTCTTGTTTAGGCTGTTCCTTCTTTACCATGAGGCTGCATTAATATTTGCGGCTCTTCTTGCGGGAACGTGAAGCATGCGATCCCAGGAGACGTTAATCGAACAAGTGTGCTGACAAATCAGCGTAGAATACGTGTCCAAAGGAACAAAACATTCCAGTCACAGTTTAGAATTACTATTTGTCACCAAGCGGAAACTAAACAAAGTGCCACGCGCTGAAGGTTTGTTGAAAGTGGTCTATATATTGTAGGTATCGTTCTTTACTAACCTCTTCCCATCACTTTTGCTGGCAAACAATGGATAATTACACAGCACCTCCGCCATGTATGAAGTCTTGGCTGCGACGGTGTTTATTTGGGGCATGACCTCGAAAAACGAGCGGGCAGAGCACGCATCCACACAATGAAGACGATAATGACACATGGAGACGATGAGGACAACGACAAGTGACGATGGTGATTGTATTCATGCAGAGATGAGGAAAAAGTTATTAACCAATACCCACAATATACCGACACACACCGACCTCAGCTTCTCCACAGCAATACAGTTAAAACAGAACAGTACAGGTATAACACCCTGAAACTCAAGTAAGAATTCCAAAAATAAAGTCGATCGCGTATGTTATAGAGAAAGATCAAAGTGATCAATCTGTATTGCACTCTATTCCCGCTTCCGCCCATTTGATTTATAATGCACAGCGTTTTTCAATTATTGCTCATATTGAAAAGAATTTATTGCTCGCAAAGAATTTTGCCATCATACGCTATGATTTTTCTCCCTACCGTAGCTGAAAGTTCATCGTACAGAGAGGCAAAGGTAAAGCTACATACTCATACATGGCAACGGCCGATTGGGAAATATAGTGTAGTTAATTTCTCTTGGGTGCTGATCTTGGGGATGCAGCACTCATTACTTTCGCCTCTTCCAGAAGACGCGAACTTCAATAAATTTGCGTGCTCCCCCGAGTGTGCTCGTGATTGTGTGTACCTTCTTATCTCTCTGCAACCTCTTTTCTCCCCTTCATTCCTTCCCCAGTGCAGGGTAGAAAACCGGATGTGTGTCTGGTTGACCTCCCTGGATTTTCTTGCATCTTTATGTCTCTCAATAAATGTTATTTGCCACACCAGGGATTTTCAATGTTATCGGGTACGACAATCAGCATTGTGAGCACATGGCTTCTGCAATGCCGTGGAAAAGTGGTGTATAGATCGGAATGTAACGTATCGACTTTCGGCTGAGTCGCACACGCAGCACTTTCAAGCTAAGCACAAAGAGAATTGAAGGCTCTAAATGTCACTGATTTGCTGAAAGTTCCTGGTGAACAAGTGTCACTCCTCGTTATATTGCTTCCTTTTCGGTGCTTGAACCATGGGTCTACATGGACATTACCATTTGGTATGATGACATCTAATGGTGATGTGCAGTGCTCGAGCAGGGTGCATGTGGACGAGAAAGCTTAGAAACAAAATTCTAGTGCCCCCGCATACATTCTCACGATTGTAAGACAGCATAAGCATTAAACGCAATGGCGAAAACAAGGCTTCGCCAAATGCTGTACGAAACATCAACACATTTTTGTTTTTCTTTTTTTGTGGTTGGCGTCCTCGTCTCTTATTTACTAAACGCAATGGCACACGTTCAGTTTGTTGCCAAGGAATAAACTGCAATTCGAAGCTCTAACGACAAAGTGTATCAACTCTTTTATTGTAAATTCACACTTCCTAGAAGCAAAGAAAGAAAGAAAGAAAGAAAGAAAGAAAAGAAAGAAAGAAATGCGAATGTGAAAGCAATGCGAGCGATGCTCGATAAGGTCACGGTGTCCACTATTGAAGGCAGAGCTTATTTATCCTCCAAGAGTTTTAGTTTTTTTTAATTTCCTATTGTTTAAGTGGTTCTACTGCTCCAAGTCTTGTTTTTATTAATGCTTCAGTATAACCCAGACTCACTATCGGTGACATCAAATTATTTCAAATGTCGTTTTATACCGCATCGATAACGTGAGTCTTAGAGCAAGAGTAAATGTTCGAGTTACTAAGACAGCGTGAAGAAAAATGAAAGGCAGTAATTCACTATAATTTGCGTATAGGTCCTAATGCTCTGTTGGAATAAGTTTCTAACAAGCAATTTAAGCTGATCGTTCAAAACATACATAGAGTACATACACAGTAAAAAAGAGCAATATTGAAAAACGTCAACAGCGTCAATTTAATAACCGACTTGACCGTAAAAAAAGAAGCCTGCATGTTGCAAAATATCTACAACACATCACCTGAAAACAATTTTGCCATTGTTTTTCAACACCGAGGGCCGAAGCACAAAAAATATTCTCATATCGCAAACTAAATTTGCATAATAAAGAAAGATTACCTGTCAGAGAAGAAAACAGATTATGGTAGTTTGACGATATAACAATGGAAGTGAACATTCAGGCACCTGCATAAAAGGCCGACTTGGAATATAGAGCACTGAAACTCAAAGGTCTGTCATAGCACGAACAAAAAAGTAATTTTCATAATAAAAAAACTAGGAATAGAAACGCGAAGCTAAGGTGAGTGCAGCGATAATGAAAATCGCATATGTCGATGTAAGTTTTACTCGTTTTGACGCCGCTCGTTCCGAATCATCGAGAAATTGAGGCGAAACCAGGCTGGAGGCTTCTGGACTATGCTATGCGTCCTAATCCATCACTTAGGTGCTTGACGTGCCGGTGAATTGTTCTCTGTAGCGTATTTTGAACAACCAGCTTAAAGAACAGTGGCCAACTCCTAGATTAAAACCAAGCTAGAACGACGGATTCTCGTGCTTGGAACTGCTCGAGCGACATCTGCAGGCGTCTGAGCATGCGCGGCAACAACTACGTGGCTTCATCTCTTTTTTTTTATCATTGGCTATCACCGTGGATCACACAACTGTTTAAGTAGTCGAAAGCGCTCTGAATGATTTAGTGGAGAAATAAGCGATGAAAAAAAAGCGAAGCGAACAGTTCTGGTATATAATACCAAGCACCAAGAATGAGTTCCCAGCATAAATTCTGTGATTCCGGCGTTTTTAATATAGTGTTTCCCGGTGTTATTTACTTCGCAGTGCTTCGAAAAGCGAAAGCAGTTATTGCGGCTACGGCGATCAACTAAGACGGAAACATCCAGGCTTGTACATATCCAGCTGGTACATACAGGCTCAGATGGGGGCTCGTTCTAACTGCAGGTGTGGCAAGGGCTATACCGAGTGCGACACTGCGTCATCGTTGACATGTGTGTTGACCACTGTGCATGGATGATCTCTCGCGGTTTATAATAGTGGTAAGCTATCACAAGGGGTAGAAGGTCCCGCTTGCTCATGCATGTACGAATAAAGGCATTGCTCAATCGCCCCCTTACGTGCTGGAAGAAAAATAACTGAAAGGAGGAGATAGCGTGATCTCATGCAGTATGCTGAGATGTGTGTGAATAGAGTATAAGGAATTCGGTTTCTCCAGTCACGCATATTCTAGAAGTAGATCAAGGCGAAGTATTTCTTCAGAAGTAGTGTTATACGTGAGATGTCATTCTGATAACAAATACAAATGAAAGAAATGATTAGCTTGCAAGCACATGCATGTTAAGATAACCTTTCCCTAGAAGACGAAGATGAAGAAACATCTATTGACCGCAGAGTCTCCTATAACGGGAAGTAGTCTGCAACGTCACCCCTCTCAGCCACCTGCCCGGCTCTATTGACTTATGGTCCGAAGCTGGACCAGTGGGCGGTTGTACGACGATCTTCTTTCTCACATCAAAAGTGAAGGACTGACCAGTAGATTAGGAGAAGGAGGATGTTCGCTTAATCTGCTAAGAAACAGGGGATGGTGGCTATTTTCCGCGTAATGAGCAATGGGAACCAATGAGCTCAAGGTATTTTTCACTTATATATGCAAAACGAAAACATACAAAGGTAAGCCACGGTATTCGGGGTAGGTATGTGAGTAAACAAGGATACGTATAGAGCCGGTGCCAGGCGATCTCCTGAAGAGAGCTTAGGAATCTAACAACCTCTAGATTAGATCTATAGTTTCATGCAATAAAGAACGACTAGGCATTCATTTAGAATTTAACACAACAGCTACTTATTGGCCTTAACAACAACCACTGGAGACACGGGCACTGCTATCACAGCGGCGTCGTAAATGGCATCATGCGACTTGCATTTGTATACGGCTGCCCAGATGGCTAACTTCCAACCCCATCGCAGTAATGAACTTCCTTGCCATTGCAGAATACTCTTTACAGCAGTTCTACATGAATTTGACCGAGTCCGGTTAATCTTCCTTGCGTACACCGAAGCGAAGCAGATGGCAAGAGCCTGGCTGATAAAGATAATAACCGTGACTCTGCTCAGCTTTCATCATCGAGTGCGTAATAACCATTTCCGCGAAAATAATTTCGTGTATGACATTGGAAGTTCAAATAGAGTTTTTTTTTTCAGTTCTTCGACGCCATACTGTTTGCGCGGTGGTAATACTACAATGTGTTGGTGTACCACTACCATAAAACGTTTTGTTTGGCTGCGTGAACTTCCCCATGTGTACGATAAAGTGACTAGTTCAATAGGTTTATTCATGCTAGGGTGGTAATGACAGGGCCTTGTACCTGGATAAGTGCACCCGTTGCGTCACAAGAGCAGGCAAAAGGACAGAGCTGAGGCGTTGAAGAAAAGCCTGGAAGGCAAGCAGGATGTGATTTACACGCACGTGGCCGAATACAAGCAAGGTAAAGTATACGCAGCCGTATATACATGTGAAAATGGAGGCCCTGCCTCGTGCTGCAGCGTCAAACATTTAGGAGCAACGGTAGCGGAAGAAGTCGCCGTGGCGATGGCTTTGATTCAAAAGAATGTGAGAGTAATTGTTAGTGATTGAAAATCTGCAATAGGAAATTTTGATGCGGGCAGAGTTTCTGCTGCAGCTGTACACATATTAGTCATCAGACAGCCTCCGGCGGAGCAGGTTTCGCTAATCCGTCATGCACCGGGTGCATATTCCTAGGCAACAGGAGTATTCTTAGGCTGTCTCTGACTTGCGATGGGACTGTGCCTGTCTTTTTAGAACACGCCTGGTGCTCGAACCCCATCCGCTCCCGGATCCTCCTACCAGTCTGAGTGCACAGCAGTCTCTGATATTTCGATACTATTACCGCTTCGATGAGCTCGTCTAAGGTGTTGGACAACCCAAAACTTAAGATTTTGTTCATTGATGTGTTTAGGGCAAGTTCGAGAGCCATCTCGACCCACTTCATAATAATTATTTCGACCTTGTCTTTTTCTGCTATGGTGAATTTCAGGCAGGGGGCTACATATACAATCCTGATAATTACGAAAGATTGCATTAACCTTAGGAGGTTCGCTTCCTTCATACCCACGTGTTTGTTTGCTATTCGCTTGAGTAATCAGCACGTCTAGATGGTTCTCACTTCCAGTCGCTGGATGGTCTCGGCGTTTTTGCCGTTCGCTTGGATCTGCAAACCCAGGACCCTGATGCTGGGAACAGTGCGAATAATGTTACTGTTCACTCCCAGCTCGATACCGTTCCCTGCGTCCTGTCCCTTTCCCCGTCGCCGCACCTGCGATGTGAAGAAAACGACCTCCGACTACTCCGCCGAGCACCTGAAGCCAATTGGCTTCAGATATTCTTCAATAGCTTGGATTGCCCTCTGCGGAGTCTCCTCGATGTGCGCGTCACTACTTCTGCTTATTCATAGCGTCAGATCGTTCACATAGAGCGTATGGTTCAGTCCTTTTATGCCTTCCAGCTTCCTGGGGAGGCCAATCATCACGATTTTAAATAGAGTGGGTGACAGAACTGATCCCTGCAACGTACCCTTGCATCCCAGTTTAATACCTTCCAATGACTGCCCTCCCAAGCTGATCGTTGCCATTCTGTTCGTACGAAAATCCTTTACATAATTGTAAGTCCTCGTGTCTACATTGAGAGCTCCCAGTCTCTCCATTGAGTTCGAATGCTTCACATTATCGAATGCTTTTGAGACATCTAACCCTACGAATACCCTGGCGTCTACCGTTTTTTTGTCTCTAACCTCTTCTTTATGCTGAAGCATGACGTCGCATGCCGATAGATGAGACCTAAAGCCAATCACGTGCTGACAGTCCATGAATCTTTTGGAAATTCATTTAACCTGCTCTGAATAATATGCTTCATTAATTTGCACTCACACGAAGTAAGTGAAATGGGCCAGAGATGTTCAAAGCTAGGTTTATTTCCAGGCTTTGGAATGAAGACGAGGTTGACATCCTTCCACGCCGGCGGAAACTGCCCTCTGTCCAAGCAGTCCTGCATATACACTGTCAGATTTCTGACCGACGCATCATCGAGATTTCTGTGCATCTTATTGCTGATTATATGCGGCCCGGCAGCCGTCTTCGTCTTCAAGCGGTTTATTTCGGCTCTGACCTCACATACCGTGATCGGGCTGCCAAGATCTGGGTTCTCTAAACCCGAATACTCAGGCAGGGGCTCAGACCCGCACAGCTGAGATACATATCCCTAACCTCGGCAATGAGCTCATCGGTCGTTCCTTGCACGTCGTGCACCGCGGTCAGAAGGTCTGTTAAGCTTTATAATCAAGGTTACCACAATTATCTGTCCAGGATACTCAAAACAATAACAGGGGACCTACATTATCACACTTACTCAAGCGAACGAATGCGGAGGACACGAGTATACGCTTACCCAACACGAGGTGAACATGTTCGCAACGGCCTGCCCTTAGCCCTCTCGCCCATCTGCTTTGCGAAAGCTACGGAAATCAGTAGAACTGAAGTCATCTACCTTTGTGGCAATTCCCAAAGCAACAGTGACATCGACCGGAGTCTTTTTTTTTCTAGAGCGCATAGCTGTTGCGTCTGCTCTTGTTTTCGCCATCGTTCAGACGAGTGAACCAGCAAGCACTTCACGGCGGTTCGGTAACGCACCCAACTAGCGGAGAGAAATTCGTGGTTCTTTTTCTGAGTCTTAAATGCTCAAATACATCTAATATTTAGCTCAATCATTGTTTCGTACGCTGTAGTTGCACCTGGTTGCGCAGCAAACTGTGCAAGGGAGTCGGGTTTTGCACTACTCAAAACTGCGTCGACAGCTGGCACTGCGAATCCGCAAAACTCCACAGTCGGACGACTATACCGGGCAGGCGGAAATGCTCTACTCACTGCTGGAATGTAGTCGGGGAACAACACGTACAACAAACTCCCCTTATGAAAATGACTGTTGATTTTCCATTGTCGGACGGTGATCAAATGATTGACTCTAATAATCATCAATGCTTTCGCAATATTTATTGACTGGCTTCGATACTTCGTCGAAAGTACTTCTGTTGAGCATTTTGCAATAAAATGTCATTGACTTATTTTTATTGAAATACCATTGAGGAAGTATTTTGCAAGGGATATTTCTGTTGAGTGCTTTGCAATAAAATCTTTATTGTCTTGTTTCTATTAAAAAACCATGGACGAAATATTTTAACACCAACATTTGGTAAGAAAAAAATTCGGCAGATCCCACGTAGCTGGGAATCTACGTTATGCGAAGCGTGCAGAAGGACTGTTACCGTCTTGCAATATTTTTATTGGGCGACACATCAAGAAATGACGCTAAATTAATGTACAAATGTGGCACACACAGACATATGTTGAAGAGTTGCAGATGAATGTATAACAAGTTTTTTGCACTGGCGCAATGATTTCAACTGGAACATGCGTATTAGCAACACCGGAAGCTGATATGGAGCGCTGATGCTCGCGAAGATGCTTGCCCTGGACACTGATACATAAATCAACTTCAGCGCATGGGCATAAACACATCTCACGTTAACCCGACGTGACGGCTGTATCAGAATAGTACATATGTAATGTTTATAAAGTTGGGCAGGCAGCACTGAAACCACATTAACGTTTCACGAAGGTTAGCGTCTCTTTGAAAAGTATAGTTCCTAGACCTAGCGTAGCTCGGTGGTAAAAAGCTTTATTGGCACCCAGAATGCATTGGTTCAATTCCAGCTGGGACTCGTTAGGTCGACGCTACCGACGTCGGGTATTTCTTAACACTCAGGCGTTAAAATTGCCCATGTGTGTTCTCATTTTTTCCGAGCAGATACCAAGTGTCTATCACCTGTGGCACATACCCGCATACCAGCGGCCCATACCCACCCGTGGGTATGTGCCACTGTTTGGAGGGAAGTGTTTGACGACGTACGTGACGGGATTGTAACATTATTAATGTCTTGACAAGCGCGTCGTATTCCTCAAACCGTCTTACGCTCTCATGCTAATATTGGTTCACGCCAAGTAAATGGGGTGACCGCGAGAGCACCCAAACGTAAGCGGCCAGATAGATAGATAGATAGATAGATAGATAGATAGATAGATAGATAGATAGATAGATAGATAGATAGATAGATAGATAGATAGATAGATAGATAGATAGATAGATAGATAGATAGATAGATAGATAGATAGATAGATAGATAGATAGATAGATAGATAGATAGATAGATAGATAGATAGATAGACACGCTCAAAGTCACCGCAGTTCGCTAATAAATGGTTCGCATTTAAAATTGGGACGCGCGCCCACCCATGTTATCCAGCGTGCGCGCGTGATGGAGGGGGACAAAAAAAAAAAGAAAACAGAGGCGAGACTCACGGAAGCTGAGAAGTTTCGTGCTCACTGTGCGGCCGCTCTATAGTGCATGCGTAATAGTACTGAAACACTGGTCTATATGTTCATGCTCGTGTTCTACAAAACAAATTGAACTGATGATTTTAGGAAAGCATGGCAAAAAAGAAACAAATGGAAGGCAGCGAGACCGAGAAAGATCAAAATTGAAAATTGTTGGTTGATGTTTGATTAGTGGTTGGGTAATTTGATGATGAACACCAAGTACAGAAGTCAGAAGTCAGGTGTAGAAGTCAGCAGGAGAGCGTATGTCAGCGACATTTGCTCAATCTTTTGAATATTTAGTGCAGTACTCATATTCCAGCATGGATTTGTAACAGTAAACCACGACCAAGACAACCATTGTACTGCTGTGGAGATAATGTGTCAGCTATAAAAATCCACGTTTTCTAAAGAGCAACTGTATGCAGTAACAATAAAGACTTTGTGGTTCGTTCTGCATCATTTCTTGACCCCAACTGCACGCAGGCGTTCGTGAAAAAGATGTGCCGAAGCTTTATTTATTTGGAAGGAGAGCTACCTGTTCGTTGCTAATTTGGGTACGTCATACTTCACCTTGGCGCGCGTTTCAGCATTCACTTGAACCGCAGTGTGATACTGAATGAAGTTAAGAGTATCCAATTCCCATAAATAAGATCAGTTAAAGACTGAAAATCGGTAAAAACCACTCTATATTGCGAAATAATGCGCATAAATTCTAATTGCGGAAATAAGTAGTCGTCGAAATCCTAAAGAGGTGCCGCTGCCCCAGCGTGAAGCTCGCGGCAGTTCGCGCGTACGAAATGCACATGTTAGAGTAGGCACGCTAAAATACCCATGCAACGTTTACGCGCGAAAGCACATTGTCTTCAAACAGCTGAGAATAGGCGACACAAATAAGCGAGATTGCTCACAGCACACGCATGTGCGTGAAAGATACGTAGGTTAAGACAGCCGCAGGCCGCCCTGTCGCGCTGGTATACGCAAATTTAGGTGAGCGGAACACCCGGGGTTCACGGGGAAGCACTAAAGCGACGCACAAGCACAAGTTAAACGTTCTTGTGGAACGGCGAACCACGAACCGAATTCGGAGCCGAAAGCACTCGCCACGTTGTCTCGAGTTCATGAAGCCCTACAAAATATTCGCTGATCAAATGCATGCGCAAACAAATGCATATGGCGCAAAAATGTTTAAAGTACTGCCGACGGTTTGCAAAAAGCCACTTGGTAGATAAAAAGCTCCGCAAAAACACTCGCCTTCATGTGGAGGCACTCTGGTGCAATGGGTAAAACATATGCTTCACGTGCACGATGTCCTGAGTTCGACCCTAGTGCTGGGGTGGTCTGCAGATGTAATTGATTGATATGTGGGGGTTTAACATCTCAATACCACCATATGATTATGAGAGATGCCGTAGGAGAAGGCTCCGGAAATTTTTACCACCAGGGGTTCTTTACCGTGCACCGAAATCTGAGCACACGGGTCTACAACTTTTCCTCCTCAATTGGAAATGCAGCTACCACAGCCGAGATTTGATCCCGCGACCTGCGGGTCAGCAGCCAGTAACTTAGCCATTAGACCACCGCGTCGGGGCATTTCATTTTTTCTCAATGATAAATCTATATCAAGTTCAATGATGGCTTTCAATTGAAAGTCAAGGGCCCATTTTCAATACTGGTCAACAATTTCTTTAACGGCGTTTTAATTGAACCGTCATTAATTTCTAATCCAGCCTGATGTCATTTCTTAATAACTTCTCTTAATAGGAATTTTCGTATGGGTTGTTTGATATTGAACCTACAGAAAACTGAAATCTCCCACGTTTTACGAAAATAAAAAAAAACAGGTCTGCGGGAAAGGCACAGCACCGCCACAGCAAAAGCTTGAAGAAGCTTTCAGAAACTTTTCAAAACACTCATTGGGTAACTACTCCAAGCACACTTGCTTCATACCTACTAGGGCATTAATAATAAATTTTGGTGTAGTAGGCCGGCATTCGCTATGCTATTGTTTGGCATTCTTCTGAGAAGCGTAGTATCCACTAAACACTTGCAAGGAATTTTGTGCCAATTGTTCATGCAGTGTCTGACGACAATGAAGAATTATGACTAAAGTGGGTATGCGCCACAGTTAATAGGGAAACAATAACAAGCTTTTGTAATGGTTTGGAGCATTGGACGGCCCACTCGTCGCGTTATTCACATTGTGCGACAACTGGTTGTTTTTTCGCTGTTTTGAAACGCTTTATAAGTGGTATTAACGGGATTGCTTTCCCGACATAAAGCCTGCCTATGGCAAGTTTTCCAACAAGTCACAAGCACCAGCGTAGCTCACTGGTAGAATACTGGGCTGACACCCAGTGGACCCAGGTTTGAGCCCCACTGTGGTTTTGGGGCTAGGTTCTATTCCTAATTTCGCGCGATGTGGTTACGGACACCGGTGGCGGCGGCGGACAGCTGCGCATGACCCAAGTTGTGATCTCACGAGAGCTTTCGCTTTCAAACTTTCTATCTTGAAAGTGCATACTTTGTTGCTGCTAACAGGCGTCTTAACTTTGTCTTTGACGAAATAACATAATGACACGTACAGGAAGTCAGTCTCCAGTTCATCACTTTCATCAGCCTGACTAAGACCACTGCAGGGCAAAGGCTTTTCCTACGTTCCGCCAATCAACCTGCTCTTGTGCTTCCTCCTGGCACGTTGTGACAGCAAACTTATTAGTCTCAGCTGCCCACCTATTTTTCGGTCTCTCCCTTATGCGTTTGCCTTGTCTTGGAATCAACTCAGTTACACTTAATGACCAGACGTTATCCCCAATGACCAGTGCACACCATGGTTCTCTAGTTCAATTATATTCAATTCTATTTCATCTCATAGATGAGGGAAAGCTAGAGAGAAAGCTCAGGTTTGCCACTTGAAGAGAGCTTGATCCTTACGGAAATAACGCTATACATACACGCTCTAATATACGTAAACCGTTTGTTATAGCGAAAAGTGTTTCAGCCCTGCCGGCGGCAAGTTATGCTTCATCCACTTTGTTTTTTTTCACATTTATGTCACATTTACTACAGTACAATTGAAACGGCGCTATTACCTTTTCTTAGACTTGCACTGGTTTCAATGTTCTCTCGTTTTCATTATACGGTTGCGTCAAATAAGCACAGACAGTTTTATTAACGTCCGAATTACCATCTCCTTCGATGTAGAAGACAAAAGTGTCTGTTCAATGTGATGGGAGCTAATTTATTTTATCTTTCATTTTCACGCGCAAATCATGCTCCACAAAATCAAACGTTACAGCGTTGTTGATGACGAGTAGAATAGGGAGTACTCCAATTTTTAGTGCAAAGATATTTAAGTAGGAATGGTTGTCACGATAGTATTCGAATAATCGAGCTCGTGATGGATACATTAGCCGCGTATATCTAACACTCCTCTCACGACAGCTCTCGTACCTCACAGAAACCGTTCTGCAAAGGTGGAGCAAGCACTCGAGCTACACGCAAACTTCAAATGTATACACATTACCAGCCGCGGGCTATAAACGAATATTACGCCCTACGTTCCACCGCGGTAGAACAGGCCCCGGTAGTCCCGCTGCGTGGAGGCCAATTGGTAGAAGCGCATGTATTTCGTGATGTCAATGAACGTTAAAACACCGTATGGTCAAAATTTCTGGAGACCTGGACTATGGCATGCTTCCTGATTGTGTCATAGTTTTTTATATGCTAAACTACCCATATTATATTTTATAATTTTTCCTGATGCATGTGACAAATGTTTTCTTGTAAAGCAATCCACAAAACTGTGTCGCAAACGAAAACGTTTGCAAGACATAGAATTGCCATCGAAAGTACGAAACTTGAGTTAGCTGTTTACGCTTCAACTAGTTGGCCAATGAGTGAGCAGGCAGGTCACGTTGAAGACACTCGACGGTGGCGGAAGCGGATACAGGAGGTGGTATTGCGGGTCAAACATTGGAAGCGGAAGCCAAAGATGAAACGTGATACGTGACCGAGCATTGGCAAAGTCCAAGGGTATGTACAGCGCCACTCGCTAAACACTCGAGTAGCCGTCGCAGTACGTACTTCTCGGCAGCGCTGTCATGCAGGAAGATAATTGCATTTGGTGGGCACTTGCGTGAGAGAAGGTATATATTAGCTTAAGTGGCAGAGCCGAAAAACAGAAACGCGGTATTACATTGTTATGCAAGAAAGCACTTGCTTTAATGAGAGAAGCTAGCATACAACCTTCGTTTTGTCCTGCAGCCGATGCACTCCTAATGATGATGATATCTGAGCTTTAAAGTCCCAAAACCACCATATGCCTATTAGAGACGCCGTAGTGGAGGGCTCCGGAAATTTCGATCACCTTGGGTTCTTTAACGAGCCCCCGAATAAAAGCACATGGGCCTACAACATTTTTGCCTCCATAGGAAATGAAGCCGCTGCAACCGGGATTCAATCCCACGACCTGCGGGTCAGCAGCCGAGTACCTTAGCCACTAGACCAGTGCGGTGGGGCAGAATCGCTCTCAAAAAAGAGAAAAAAGATGCCGGCATGAAGGAAAGAGTCCAACGAAACCACTATCAATATTATCATAGATGTTTTCAGAAACGACGCATGTAATCAAAATTCTCTCTTTTTATCAGTAGCAAGGCTCCATCTTATCTCCGAAATCATTGGACTTTACTTCCTTTCAAAATGCCGAGCTAACAAGTACTTACCTATACATCCTGCTGTAAGCTCCTTCTTTCTTGTCTACTTCGTCAATGCTTTTGGCGCTCCTCATGTGGACACAGAAAAGAGGACGGTAAACTTGAGTCACTTCCTGAAGGACACTTCACACCTACCCCACTGTAGAAAGAAAAAGAAAACGTATGTTCATGTGAAAATTACGTTGCTTAACTCGCCTAGAGCGCCTACTTCAGGTATATTTACCGAGTACGCTAGGCCAAAATTTGAGTTTCAGTCAGTTTTAGAAGTACTTTAAACACGTGTGCTCTGTGAACAATAATAGAAACGTAGATTCAAAGTCCAAACAAGGAGTACGACCACCGATCATGTCATCGAAATTTAAGTATTGGTGATCGAAAAAATGGTAAGTATTATTTGTCTTTCTTCAAGGTCCCGAAACAATAGGCGATTCAAAAGGCTCGTGTTAATCTGACAAAAGCGTTGTTAAGGATTATCCCAGAGCAACGGCTTAAGGCAGCTGAACCGCAGTAGAATATAGTAATGAGATAAAGCGTGACGTCGAAGACAGGCCGTTTCTCGTGGGCTTTTATTTCTAACCCAATGAGACGTACTAACCTGAGAAACTTCTAAAGTAATGTGATTTAGAAAGAGTTAAGGAATTTATAGATCCCTACTCGAATAAAGCGGAGAAGTCTTTCATGACTTAGCAGCTTTCACTTCTTCTGGGACGTGCAATGCTTCCGAGTCAGCCTCTCAGCTGTCAAAGTTAGGATGCACCAGTGCTACTTTGATTCTCCCAGAGTCTGCGGAAGCCCGGAAAAATCAGAATGAGATTACGCATTTGTTGACTGTCGCTCGGTGGAAGTTGCCTCCCTCTTGAAAGAGACGCCGAAGCCTTGGCATGCCTTTGAGACATTACCTCTAAGATTAGGAAAGACGAAATAAAAAGAATATATATGGCCTGCACTTGTAGAAGCAGCCACAGAACGGCAGCCGAAATAATAGGAGTATGAGGTCTGCTCCCCAATTCTGTATTGCTGTGAGACTGCACGAGTGAATGCCTACTGTGATACTGGTTATACAGGTATGTCTGTTTTCATGATTTTTCTGGTAGCGCATCTGCAGGCTACGAAGTTATGTCTTATGGGATTACGCTGGTTATGCCGTTTCTTCTTGAAGTGTCGTAAGGTGAACTCAATGATACTCTACATAAGTGCTGTTGAATAAGTTTTTGTCAACATTGAGACGGCTGAAATGTTAGTTTTGTGTAGCACAGCTTGTTAGCGAAATTGCTAAGAAGTACCGCAAACATTTATTGCTACATCTGGCCAGTATAAAGAAAATCCAGGCGGATTTATGCCGTTGCTTTCATATATATATATATATATATATATATATATATATATATATATATATATATATATATATATATATATATATAACGACAACACAGAAAGTAAATCAGGGCAACACCTGAATTTCGATTCAGCGACCCCTCGCTCCATAGCGCGCCGCCTTTGACAACTCTACCACGCCCTATGATAGCGATTGCCGAAACTCCGTCTATGAAATTGCGGTCAGATATCTTTCGATAATATGAAAACTAAAGCGATTCACACTATTGTGGTTGAAGCTTTGCAATCGGCAATTAAGTGAATTTTCCCGAAACTTACTCGTGGCCAAACCCAGAGTTGCTAACGCTGAGAAAGGCTTTTAAACAAAGGTGTTTCAATCAAAGAGAGAGTTCATGGCATGTCGGTTACATAAAATGTGAGAACGCTCTGCGCGTTCAACCCTACAAATATTTGCTACCTTTAGTTTGGCAATGTGCAAAGACACATAAATTTTATACTTATTATGAGGTAGACATTTATTGCACTGAAACAGTGCCCAAACATGCTGTCGCTTTGTGGTCTACACCTACAATGATCGAGTTCCCCCTGCTCAGCCGAAGGTCACAGGTTCCATCGTGATTGTGGCGGTCGCGATTCGATGGAGGCTAGAGACCAATGTACAATGCGAAGTCGGAGCACGTGAAAGAACACCACATGGCAGAAATTTCCGAAGCCTATACCTCACCAACGTCTCCAATAATTATTTTATGGTTATCACATTCAAAACCCCAGATGCTATCATTTGTTCATGATTATGGAACATCAGTTGTCAAATTCAAGTAATGCAGTTTCCATGGGTTTGGTCCCGCGCATGATTGGGAAACAATAGGAAGATTTAGAATACCGTTTTTAAGCGCTGCGCGCGTTGCGGGCGTAGCGGCCGCCATATGAGTTTTAGAATAGCGTTTGCCCGGCTGCGAACCACAACGCACGATCGCAGCGACACCGTAGCGTCGAAACCAGCGCTTGCGGGCCACATGCGGGCCGCCATTACCGCACGCAATTTCGGATTTTTTGCGTGCGGTCCGCGAACGCGAACGCCAACTCGCGTTACGACGCATGCGCAGTGGCAGCGACCGCACAGCAAGGGCTCGCGGTGCGCTATTCTAAAACTCCCTAATAGATAGACGGTCGCTTGCGGTACAAATCACTCCAGCTTTAATATTTCGCTGATGGATGCTATAGGGGGCTGTAACGCCTCTGCATAAAAAGCTACTTTGCATGTTAACTCTTATAAACGTGTCATTTGTATGTGCAAATTGAAGCAGCAACGACTTTGTCTAAATTTGCCACCTCCTATTAGCGCATTGGTGGTGCGCAAGGGAGAGAGAAATGAAAGAAAGGAAAGACAGAGAGGGTAACTACAGAAAACCTCTATGTGCTACCCCGGGTATGACAAAGAGAGATGAAGCTAGAAAGAATGAGAGAAGTTTAGTTCACGATGGTGACGCAGAAACGTCAAAACAACTGCACAATCCAAATACGACACACAAATATTGTCAGTGGTCACTCTAAGTCACTCAGTCCGGTATCTCCAAAAAAGCACAAGACCTCAAAGAGAATCGTGTGCAAGTCCACGTGTGGGCCAGTGCTCTGACACTTCGGGTTTTTTCTGTGAAGTGTGGCTGTCTAGCAGGCATGGGGCAAATGAGAGGAATGAGTTATCAGAGAGAGGTAAAAGTGCGCCAACGTAAGCCCATATGTTCAACTATTTCAACTAAAACGCATAACATTAAGCAATGCTAAAATAAAAATACTGCTTTTTTTCAAACAGCTCGCCATATATTTTCCTTAAATCATGATGTGACATTGCCAGGGTATAATTAAAATAAATTATCTAGATGAATGGGTACTCTGCGTCACAATTCTGCCTACCTTCCTACACACCTTATTACAATTTTATATAATTGAATCTTTCTCCCCTAGTTCAATACGGAATTATAGTCTCGGGATGGCTTCAGCTAAAAACTACTCACAGGCTGATAATTGTAATACAAAAAAGAGCAATATGCCTTGTTTCCAGAATGCCATATCTTTGGTGCACACCTCTTTTGTTGACAAAGCTTACAACCATAAAGATTGAATCTTTGTGCACATATAGGCATTGTCGCATCTATAAAATAGTAAAACCAAAATGGTTATTCCTTAACAGAAGTGGCATCTTTACAGTAACATAATACTTTTTATTAAGTTCGTCATTTAGAACCTTGCATTGTTTACAAAAATTCTACAGTTTTGTTTACCGACTGTTCTAAATCAAGTAACCAAACGAATTGTTTCAAAGTATCTGTTCGGTCGCTAATCAGGCAACGTGATAAATTTGGATAATTGCTTGTGCTAACATGGGTTCATCCGCTTTTCTGTCTTCGCATAACAGATATATTTTGCTTTTTTAAATGTTTCCACAATAACCCTGTTCAGTAATTACGACAGAGGTTTTTTAGCATTTTATTGTTTGTAGTTCATACATCCTTTATACGGTACACGTCTGTTCAACCACTGAAAAGCTGCCCTGAGGTGGCCAAATCGCTGCCAAGCTAATGTATGAAGCTCCTTTGCCGGAAAATCTTCGCAACATTTTTTTAAATAAACTCAATTCTATTTATTATCCGTACAATCACTGCTTCATTAAATCACACTCAAATTAACCGCATTATGTGTCCACAAACTTTTAAAGAGCACGTGCGCCATTCATTTTCCTCTGTGTGCTGCAGTACGTTCCACTGAAGTCGTAAAGCATAACTACGAGGAATTCTAAAGTCATCAGCAGGCGATGAATACAAATAATGGCATTTAGTGTTTTAGCCTTTCATAACTTTACACTGGCAAATGGAAAGCGTTATCCTAAATACAAAGCAGAAAGGCCTCTGTTATGCAATGTAATATTGCAAACAAATCTCATCAAGAGCATTGCTATTAACGAGGATTTTGTCTTTCTTATATACCTATCACGCCAAACTTCAGACGTTGCGTCGTTCTGCTGCTTTCTGTAATCACCACGCTTAGTGTAATTGAGGAATCTATTTCACTGCGTAATCTGCATAAAAATTGTTACGAAAGAAAATTTCATGTTGCTGAGAACACTTTTTTCCCCTATATTTTCAAGGTGTTTAGTGAATTTTCTGTCATCCCATGATTAAACTTTCCTCTCAAGTTTCTACTTCATTTGGCCTTGAATTTTTTGTCAGCCAAAAGAACATGAGAGCATGTTTTATTTTGTAGATTCCGCGAATTTGCCAACAGTCAGACAGCTTAAGCGCACTGGTTTTATTCTTTCACATGTTCCCACGTCATGGTGTCCTATTACTCATTATGGTCAACTCTATTCCGCTAGGCTATGTTGCTCACAGGCTTTGGAGCGCGAGACCGAAAGGAGTGAATTATGTTGCGTGACTGTGCTTGACTCCGGCTTTAGGTATAATCATGATACAGTGCACTGAAACAAAGTATACTGGAAAGTCGTAACGAAGGTACCACCTGGCTTCGGAGCGACGCAGCTAGCCACATAAAGGACAAGAATACAGCTGAATGGGCCAGCGAGCCAATGGGGGTTAAGGACGTCTCAGTAGAAAACGTTTACTTGGGCACGCTATAGCGCAAATGCAAGATAACTGCTGGTCATTAGGAGTAACAGGCTGGGCTCTATGAGAAGGCAAGCGTGAGAGTGAAGGCATCAAGTTAGGTGGGTTTGCAGTTTGCAGGAACAATGTGGCCAACAATCAAGTTTGCAGGAACAATGTGGCCACAGGAAGCACAGGACAGGGTTGAAAAGTGACACATAAAAGGCATTGGGCGTTGTCAGGCTGATGACAATGACAATGATAATACTGATATACTATAGTGGGCCCAACGGATGTCTCGGCAAGCATAGTGAGTTAACCATTAAGGTGGAAAATTTGCTGGCGCTACCACCGGTATATCCTTAAGCTTCGAATTTGCTTATCAGCTGTGCGAAGCTATCCTGCATTGTTTCCGTCGTGGTCTACACGTAGCCGTCCGTATTGCGCTCCTTTCGAAGTCCTTATCTTTCTGCCTCCTTGAAGCTACCAGGTATTGGGGAGTAAAAAGAGTCTGTCGGTATGAGTAACGTTTTAGGTAAGCGAATAATAAAGCTGGCACAACAAGTAGCTTCGTTTCATGAAGTACGTGTGATAATACTTTTCTAATAACTCAACACTGCATGTCGTTAAACAGTTTTGTTATATATTAGGCCAACGTGTCTATCCACGGAACTGCATGAAATGCATTGTTACTAACGTTTATCCCCCCAATCATCTGAAAGAAAACAATAAACAAGGCAAATCACTTTCGTAATTTCGTGAGCTGAATGTTTGCTCATCAAGCAGATGAAGGAGGTGCATCGAAAAGTGCATTTTCTTGTTGATTCTAAAATAATGGTGATTGCGCACACGTGTTAGCAGGTGCAAATTAAATCGAAATTATCTGAGAAACCAACACCTGCCTGCATTATGTTGTTGGAAAAAGGCATTACTTCCAAAGTCCTGTACAGTCCGATGCTTGCAATTTGAATTCACAGAGACCATTACCTTACATATCTCATGCCGTCAAGACTGAAGGTTTTCGGCTGTGCTTCAGGGCATTAGAATGGTACGTGCAATAAACATTAACGAACTAGATTAAGGAATATATTCAGAACATAGAACGCCATTGATTTGCGCTCGTTCACAAGGTTGTGTATAATAGAAAGCGATTTAAGCTTCAGTACCCTCACTGCAATCTGACCATCAAGCACATCTTCAAGCCACTAGCTATAATAATCGTGAACCACCGTAAGCGTATAATATTACTGCATGCGCTACCTTTTTTTTTGGAATACTAAGCGTTAAATGCATGTTTCCTAATAACGTTGAGAGCTGGGCTTGTTGGTAACTGAAAAATATGTCGTATGTTGAAGTACCTCATTTTTTGCGGGAACAAAGAGGACAAGGACACGACACTCGTACACTCACAATAAATTGCAGACTCGCAACCAAATAACCCTCTGCAGTCTACACTAACATGCATATACATGTTAGTGTAGACTGTAGAGTGTAGACTGTAGACTGTAGTAACATGCATATACATTTCATACAGTCGCAAATGATTAAAGTTAGTAGCGAGTGAAGTGAGTGTCGTGTACTAATTGTCCTCTTGGTTCCCATAAAAAGTGTGCTATACTTCATCACATGGTATAATCACATGTCAGTCTCTTTTACTCGAAAACCTATATTGCATGGCAGTTGAACACATCATATTTATTCTGCGCCTCCACCATTGCATATATGAAGCTTCTCCATCACTTTTCAGCAATGTTTGCAAAAAGCTAAAAAACTCAGACGTTTTTATGTGTATTAACTCAAGACAACTGGAAGGTGATGTGCTTCATTATTTTCTTCTCTTTCAATGTTCCGATGCTGCTCTTCCGCCTTCCGAAAGCTTTCTGCACCTCTGAGAATGTTACTGATTGGATCTTTACTATCGAGATGGGTGTTCACCCGCTTTGCTCTGAACATCGACCCACACTGCCCTGAATTCCATGAAAAGTATTTCTCGTCAGCGCACATGTTCTGGCAATGTTGGCCGTTAGAACATGACTCTTTTATTAAAGAAGAATATCGAGAGAATTTCCTATAACGCGGCATTTACAGGGAAAAACTATTGGTTGTCAAAAGGGCTGGGGGAAAGGTTGTGGTTATTGACAGATTAATTGGCTTGCGCTGAAGTTACCTCGCCATGCTTTGCGCAGGCTAAAAACAAGTTTCAAAGCCAACATACAATTCGTAAATTTAACGTGCCAATGCGTTATATTACTCATAGCGTGACTAAGTACTCGGTAATGGTTCATGGTACACCATGTGGAAAGAAGTCAAAAAGCACTTCGGCGTTAGAAAGCGACTTGGCTTTGTTGAGAAATGAGTTCGTGTGAAGTAGCGCCATTTCCAAGCATTTTCACTTTAAGGAAGCTGTTGCCGATCTCATATCAACGCTGATGAAAGAAAAGGAATCGCGTCAACTAGGTCTCACGTCTCACTTTATGTCGCTGCCGCTCTATACGCCTAGGGCGACAGCAGGCGAGATGATTGGCGTAACAACCATAATGGCTGGGCAAACTTAACCGCCGTTTTCGTGTAAACTGTGCTGTGTAAAAGCAGTGCTGCCTTCATTATAAGCTGTAGTAGCCAAGGAAACGAAAGAGAATGATGAGATGAGAAATAAAATGAATGATGAGATATGAAAGTATATAAACTTGTGGTTGTGGACTTGGTTCCATAGCAGCGAACAGTGCAGATACACGGGACAAGGAAGACTAACAGCACTTGGCACTGGCTAACAACATGACCGTTTCTTCGTAGGTGCACAATTATATGCACTTCTAGCGAAACGTAAATAACACAAAAAAGAGGGGGCTGTCCCCTACAATGCAAACGAATATGAGAACTGGTTACATAGGGGAGAAGTAATGAGGTAAACGGGCAGATTATGGAATGCTGTGAGCGAAAATTGCTGTTTCGTTTTTATTTCTCAGTAAACGCTCTCTACGAAAACGCAATGGAGCTGAATGGTTGTTGTTGTTGTTGTTGTTGTTGATGATGATGTTGTTGTTGTGAAAGTACAATGTTCCACTATATTATATATGTTCATTTTCTCCTAGCTTGCATGTTCAGTAAGACTCTTGCGCCAATAAAATTTTATTTCATTTTTTATTCCCTATAGACTGAACTATTCCACATTGCTCCTCAATGAGTTGAACGAGCCATGGTGGTGTAAAAAAAGCGAAAAAAATTGGTGCACATCCACAAAGTGAATGTGAATCATGAAGTTATGCTCTAGAAACAAAATGATAAACGATGCAAAGGATGTTTATCAAAATGTCTTAAACCATACGCGCTGTCTATGCTTTGTAGACGGCATTGCGCCGAGATGTTTTGCACCTGAATGAGACTAGGAACGACGGCGAGCGTCTACAACAATGGTAGGACAAGGTAAAGCCCAAAGAATCTTCGCTCCAGAAGCTACGGCAGATCTTACGCGTATAGACCGTAACGTCAAATCGAAAAAAAAAACGGGCAGACATACCCTGCCTAGAATGCTCCCTTTTGCCGCGTATCAAATTCAAACCACGCATATCTTTGCCCGAACATTCACTTTCGCTGCATTAAAGCTCCATTTCTGCATGAGTGTTTTGCAAATGACCGTAAGGAGCGAAGAAAGTAACATAGAAAACAGCGCTGAACAACGTTGAAGTTACATTCAGAATAGACAGTACACTTCGTAGAGAAGCGAACAAAAGCTTTCCTATCTCGGGGCGTAATAGACTGCTTTCCTTTCCGATATCTTCTAAGCACTCTTCTGCGAAATGGAATTTTAGGAGAAAAAACTTGCGCTTTTGTGCTCCAGGACGAGAAGGGCTGCGTCTAATCCGAAATAGATCGCCGAATGCTTTATTATGTTCTTGTCCTTATGTAATCAGTAAGGCTACCTTATAAAAAGGAAGATGATAAAATTACTTCAACGAGATTGAAGCTTTTGAATCCTGAACAGCTAAACTTTTTCTTGCATCCACTCGAATAGAATCGAGTGAGACGCACATCATTTTATATTGCTAGATGAGATACACAGCCGAATAAATAAGCTCGTAGGAAAAAATCGCAAAACCTAAATGGTCTTTGAAAACAAGCTAGAGAGGGATAACCTGAGAATATAGCCCTCTTGTCGTCTTGCGCTCTATAAATCTCACCCAGATCAAAAAGCTACAATGCCACGTGCTCAGATCTTTGAGGACAAAGCCTACTTATTTTCACATGCACCATGTTAGCGTTATGGCTACGACAGTGCCCTGCAGGACACCGAATCTATAAAGGGGCGTTGTCTATTTCGAGCTCGACTTCCAGAGGTCACGTCAACTGAGAAGAAACGTCATGTGTGGTGCCATACCACTGCTGCAAAATTCTAATGGGCAGTGAGGCCGTGCTTAGTGTTGCATATCGCTATTCTGCCAGAGCCAGCGATTCACCCGTGTGCCCTTGAGGGCCGTTAACATATGCTGGGCCACTTCGTGGTTCTCAGCATGGCATGTGCTCTACTGGCATAGTCAAGGTCGACAGGGACGTGGCGCTCTATCATTGACACCATCCATATCGTTTTTGGCAATGTAACCTCGCCCCGAGCTCTTCAGGTGCGAATCAGTTCTGTCCACTGCAATCAGTTGGAACAAAGATTATCAGATAACTCTGAAGTCAATACATAGTCAAAACATAAGAAATCCTGTGGTAAAAAATACTGGGGCCTGCCAGTCACTAGCAAAGCACACTTAAGAATTCAAAGTTTTGTTGACAAGATCCCAAGTTCATGGGTTCAAGCTCGATCATGGTGGCGACACACTTTTTTAGTATAAATGTGAAATTTCTTTCATACTTTGAATGAAGTGCACATACAGAACCACTGGTGATCAGAATACCTAATTGTGTCCCAGACTGGTGTGTCAAACACCTCTATCATGCTGTCAACACGTAACATAATGAAATGTTATTCGAGTAGCACAAACACGTAAGATGCGGCCGTAGAGTTTCCTACAAACACATTAGAGAGAATTTTGGCGCACGTGGGAGCTGCAACGCATGGCGCTTCAGCGAGCATGGGAATGATGGGTAGTACATGGATTTGCCTAAGCGTCATACTTTAAATCCGTTTAGTTTTAGATGGCTTGATCCTGTATTGTCATGAAACAACAACCAGCAATAATTTATCAGTTACGCTTCACACCCCTAACTTTTTAAACTCCCCAATTTGAATCTGGTCAAGAAGTTCAAATCGGTTTCTTCCTTTATTTGAAACCTAAGCAAAACATTGCAATAAACGAAGCCATAACTGCGTTCGAAGCCCGCAAGCGTGAAGATAGGGCGAATAAATGTACTGCCAATCATTCCCATCGTAGCTGAATGATTCCAGCGCCAAATGTTTCATAAAGAAAACTTTATGAACGTGGCAACGCTACCCATCCAGGGAAAAGCCTTATTTTTCATATTCTCTCGTGTAGCCAGACGCAAAAGAAAAATCAATCTCTGATCACACAGATACGAAAACGCTCCTTCAAGAGGTCGTTCTTGGTGGATTATAGGCTTACATTGAAGCATGCATGCGCAGCAAGATCGTGTTGCGTCCCGCACGCTGACTAAAATGAGCTCTGACTGACTGAACTATAGCCTTTAGCAGGGTTACAGTGGCGCCACCTTTACTGCAATACTGTAAGCACTTTAGGTGTTCAAGGGTGTCTTTCAAATTTTTACTTGTATAGCTAGCCATTTGGGCACCAGTTTTCTGGATTGAATGATTGATTGATTGATTGATTATTTGATTACCATCATATGATTTTGAGAAGCAACGTAGTTAAGAGCTCTGGAAATTTTGACCACATGGGGTTCTTTAACATGCACACAAACCTGAGCACACGGGCCTACAGCATTTTCGCCTTCACGCAATAGTTTTATTCACTACGGCTTCAATCCAAAAGCAGAATCTTTGGAAGAAGGATAAAGTTTTACAAAAATATTTTGCAAGATATGCGCAGTACAGAAATTATTATGTCAAAACTGCGAAGAGTCGCTCCCCGCGGAAGGAAACATGGTATGTTTTCTTTTAAAGACGATGGTCTTTCTTGGGGGTACTTCGCGAAAAACTCGGTCGGTCGGTCGGTCGGTCGGTCGGCCAGCCGGCCTGTCGGCCTGCCTGCCTGCCTGCCTGCCTGCCTGCCTGCCTGCCTGCCTGCCTGCCTGCCTGTCTGTCTGTCTGTCTGTCTGTCTGTCTGTCTGTCTGTCTGTCTGTCTGTCTGTCTGTCTGCCTGCCTGCCTGCCTGCCTGCCTGCCTGCCTGCCTGCCTGCCTGCCTGCCTGTCTGTCTGTCTGTCTGTCTGTCTGTCTGTCTGTCTGCCTGCCTGCCTGCCTGCCTGTCTGTCTGTCTGTCTGTCTGTCTGTCTGTCTGTCTGTCTGTCTGTCTGTCTGTAAACTTGTCTGTACGTCTGCCTGCCTGTCTGTCTGTAAGTTTGTCTGTACATCATAACGATATCCCGAATGGCACACAACGATACCCCAAACGGCCAACCCCATCCGCAGCGCCCACCAATATTGCTCAAGGTTCAGCGTTTATACTTGTCAAATTGTCAATTAAAGGCAATTATAGCGCATATTAGAGATACAATAACAACACGTCAATATTCTGTGACTCTTTATAAATCACCGTTAAGTTTTTATAAAGACCGTAGCACTCATCACGCAGCGCTGACAGTGCAACGGGATGCTCCAAAAGGCAAGTGTTTCTAACGCTTTGCAAAGATGACATAGTGGTGGCACCTGCCCGTTGCTTTGCGTTCTGCTCCTTATCGCTTCCGAGATAGGCGCGCATTTTTCTCGGGTGCGCTCACACCTTCGTTCATTTTTGAAGATAACGTGCCTCATTGCGCTCATTTGTTTTCACTTCACGGATCGGGAATCTCTAACGCAGTGCTTTCAGAATAATATCCACCAATTTTCTCGCGCAGAACTTAATAAACACTTTTTTCACTCTCTCCATACGCCAGACTATCGTCTTTCGACGACATTTACGGTAAAACATGAAGATACCGGGCCTTTTTTTCTCATAAAAGAATTGCTATGAACATCGGTCTACGTACCTGCATCATGCTTCAATAAATCTGATCACAAAAGGTAAGGTTGCTCTGATGTTAGCATACGAGTCGAAAAACGCCGCTGTAACACAAGCTGAAGACGGTGAAAATGATAGTGCGAGCGCCCTTAATTTGGGAGTTTCAGGCCCTGTGCTCTACAAGCAAAACTATCAAACAACACTGACACAGACGTAAATGATAGCGAGTTCGTAGTGTGTGGCATTAAACGACGAAAAAAAAAGGAGTAGGGGTGAAGAGTATGTGTAATTTTCACGTCTTCTGTTTTCTTTTTAGGACACATAAAAAACTTGGCCTCCTTGCAACTGCGGTATCAGATATACTAATGCTAACAGTCACCAGATTCCTTCTGAAAGAACCCAACAGAATGGCAGAACGGACAAAGAAGGTTGGAAATCCCTAGAACAATCATTCAGTAGTCATGGCAGATGTGAACGATGGTGGGCATATCCCCAAAAGATTACACGGCACCTCCGTTCTACTAGGGGCTTCGTTTGCACATTCTAAATCCTGCTGTCAAAACAGAGCTCACGTTCAGAGCAGCAGACAATGATCTGTTTCTATTCGTGTCTCGATCCCCCTTCATCCTGTTCTTCACCGCAGTGAACTTCAACGTCGTGAAAACAACAAAAATGTTTCTTACATTATGATTGCTTGGCCTTTCCGTCCCCTTTAAGTGAAAACGTCTTCGATATGGGTGTGTGCTGCGAGGAGAAAAAATCAAGGGTGCTTGCGTAGTGTGACCATCGTTTCTTTCTTGTTTCAAGATGGGAAATGAGAAATGGTGAATAGTATGAAAATTAGTAGTGTGCCCTGCCGGCATTTATGGAATTGTGATAAAGCAGAGCTTCTGAGAAGCTGCTGCAGTGAGCGTAATTTTGTTTTGCTTAGGTTGAATCATTTCCATACCTTTCATTATTTCATTTTGTTTAACCACAAAGAAACAATTATGCTTGGTGCTTCGCGCAACAAGTAGGGACAGACAGACAGACAGACAGACAGACAGACAGCGAACTTTAATATAACCGGAGGAGTTACTGCACGACCCTCTGACGAAGGACTGTTGTAACCGCTGGCCGCGCCCACGTAGAGGACAGAACGCCGTGACGCTCCGCCCATTCCTGGGCTCTATGGACCACCTGGACTCGCCTGCTGAACTCCGTACTTTTTATGGCCTCCTCTTATTCGGCTTTACTTGAGAGAAAGTTGTTGTGCAGCGCGGGACATCGCCAGAGCATGTGAGTCATAGAGCAGAAGGTTTCATTGCAGTCAGGGCAGCTAGGATCAGCGTCGGCGTATATTTTACTTAAAAATCCCCGAGATGGGAAAGACACCGTCTGCAACATTCTCAAGGTAGCTGACTGTGCTCTGCTGAGCTTCGCCTGAGAAAGAGGATAGATTGTTCTGCCAAGTTGGTAATGCGTGGTTATTTCACTGGATATGAGTAGTGCATCGTTCTTCTGAGTCCCTTCCTGCCCCTCTGTACCCTCCAGACCACGGCGGGGCGTAAGTTCTCGCGCACAAGCATGGGCCAGCTCGTTGAGGTATGGGAAGTCTTCGAGAATGTTCTTCCCCATGTGTGCGGGGAACCAAGTGATAACATGATAACCTCGACAAGCTCTTTTTTCTAGAATGGAGGCTGCCTCTCAAGTGAGGTTGCCGATTGGTAAGCTCTCATTATGTCTCTTGAGTCGGTGTAAATGTAGGAACGCTCTGATTGGACAAGCCTAGTGCAACCACGATTTACTCTGCTTTAACCGCGGCGGCCGCCTTTACCGAGGCGGAGGAGCGAAGCAACCCCTCCCGTCTGTAACCGACAACGCGAACAATCTACTGTTACCGTACTGCGCTGCGTCGACAAACACGGTGGAGTCAATGTCATCTCTAACTCTCTTCAGGATGGCTCGTGCACGGGCTTTCCGCCTACTCTCATATGTTGCGGATGTACGTTTCGCTGGAAGGGCCCCACTATGTAGGTCACCCTTGTTTCCCGACTCAGTGTTGTTCGCCGTTCCTTTGTAAGCCCAGGAGACATGCCGACCTCGTCAAAGATTTTCCTGCCTGCCGAGATCGATGATAGCCTAACGACCTCGGCAGTGACCTGCGCCTCTATGATCTCGTCGATGTTATAGTGCATACCAAGCTCATCTAGCTTGTCAGTGCTCGTATAGATCGGCAAGCCAAGTACCTTCTCGATGCTCTTACGCTGAGCGTATTTAAGTACATATTTTCTGTTTTGGTTCATACGAGAGCAGACGCCACATAGTTAATATGACGCATGAGAAACGCATGGTACATCACAAGGAGGTTGTCCTCACCTAAACCCTTCTTGTGGTATCAGACCCTTGCAATTAACCTCAGCATGTTCTCCATTTGGCTTTAACGTGGCTAATTGTTCTGGTATTACAGCCCCTCGCGTCTATGAGCAGGCCTACTATCTTAACTGAGTCAACAATAGGAATTTTTCCCCACTCACGTATAATCACAGATAGCTGGTTGAGGGGTGTTAGACCCCTAACTCCTTGTCTAGCCGGTTTGCAAAGTAACAGCTCTGATTTACTGGGGGACAGCTTGAGACCCGTGTCTGCGAGATAGGTTTCAGTTTCGTCCAAGGCCACCTGTAAAGCTTGCTCCATTTCTGCTAGGGAATACCCTGGGGACCAAATTGTAATTTCATCTGTGGAAAGTACGTGACCTTTGCCCCGAAGTCCACCCAGTCTGTCTGAAAAACCCTCATTGTATTGAAAAGCAGAGGTGAAATGGCTGATCCCTGGGGGGTACACCGAGGCCCCAATCTGTACTTGCTCGACCGAATCTGCTCCACCTGAATACAGGCAGTTCTCTTCATAAGGAACCACCTAACAAAGCCTTAGAATTTGGCTACAAGGTCTATTCCTGCGGTGGCCTGCAGTATGTATCGATGGCACACTGTGTCAAACGCCTTAGTGAGATACAGGGCTACAATACCTCATACGTCCCAAGTGCCAGTATCAAATATTTGCTTCCTCAGCATTAACATAACCTCCTGCGTTAATAGGCCGTGTCGAAAACCAACCATAATATGCGGGAAAAGGTCTTTACGCTCTATATACCCGGAAACCCTCTTCAAGATCGTGTGCTCTGCTACCTTGCTTATGCATGAGGTCAGCGATATTGGTCTCATGTTTTCCAAACTAAGGGGTTTTACAGGTTTTGGAATTAGTATAAGCGTGGCCGCTTTCCATGCATCAGGCACCTGTCCTTCTTCTCATGCTCTGTTGACCTCTGTAAATATAAGTTCCACTGCTTTATCGTGAAAATTACGCAACAGTCTGTTAGAAACCTGATCCGGCCCCGGAGTCGATCTGCTGCTTAGATTGTGCAGCACATCCCTGATCCCTGATTCTGTGAAGGGCACATCCACCATCCTGCACTCAATCTGTGGATAATCTTCGTCTTGTGTCGGCCCTATAGAGGGGTATCTCTCTATAACCGCATTCAAAAGGAACTTTCAGTACCGCCCTCCCGTTTGTGCTTGTGAATGATCTGACTAATCGATTGTCTTTGATTCCCCTTAGTTTTTGCGTCACCCAGCAGATGGTTTAAGAGGTTCAACTTCCCTCCTCTGCGCATTAATCCGTCTACTGCCATGCATACCTAATCACATTGTAGCCCATTAAGCTCCGCGAAATACCTTTCTATCTCTCGATCAAGTCCCGCGACTTTTTTCTCAGTCTGCGGTTCAACCGTTGTGTCTTCCATATCGTCATATCGTCAGAATTGAGGATTTCGCTTGCAACAAGTGTGCTAGGTGCGGGTCCACGCGCTGGACGTCCACTTCCGTTTTGACAACCATCGTGGCTAAACCACTGAACGAGGAATATGTGATCGTGTGCTCCTTTATGAGTGTCCTAAACTTATCCCAGTCCATGACTCCAGATAGTCTTGCCGGTCTGGCACCAACCTGTAAAGTTACCGTGGCTATGAAGTGGTCGCTGTCCAGGTTCTCCTGCTTATTGAGCCACGAGACGTTACCAAAATTCCTCACACATGCTAAGTCAGGCATTGTGTCTCAAGCGACCAACGTGCCCAGCCTAGTGGGGAACCATGAATCAGTGATTACGGTAAACGCGAGATCATTCAAGACCCTCCCCAGATTCTCTCTTTTTGCGGTCTGTCTCACATAACCCCGTGCATTATGAGGCGCAATAAAGTCCGCAGCAACGATCAGTGGAAAGTTTTGACTATCGACGTCGCCTTTCTAAGCAGACAGTTAAAAGTCTGTCACTTGTCCGATGGCGGGCTATAGACATTAGGCACAGAAATGCTCTGCTTGAGCCAACCGTGTGGTGTAAACTCCACAAAAACGGCCTCCAATTTCCCTCGTCCAGATTGTATTTGGTGTTAAATAAAGGCTAACATTTTGCTGATCAGTGTGGCTACTCTTCTTCCTCCATCGTTCTTTACCGACAGAGTTTTGAAGCCAGGGAGGGAAGGGACTTCACATAGTTTCTCCTGTGATAACAAAATTCGCGGCTTTTCTACCTCACCTGTCCAAAACTGCCGTAGTGGAGCCTTACGCCTTTGAAAACTAGCGCAGTTTCACTTCCAAATTACCATCTCTTTGTAATCGCCCACCATGATGCTATATTATCATACCTTGCTCTCCGTCGTCGGTGTGATTGGGTGTCTTGCTCTGACCTCGGACCTTAGGTTTAACCCTAATCGTCGTCTTTTCCTCTAGTACCATTTCTGGTTGTACCAGAACCTTTACACTTTCTTGGTTTTCTCTACTTATCCGGAGTAGCTCTTTCAACCTTTTTTTTTGCTGAGCCTCACCCTTAGATGCTTCCGAGTAGCTCTCTTCTTCAGGTGAGGGCGCCTTAGGTTTGCCTTAGTGAGACCTTCACGGGCGGCTACCTGTTTGACTACCTCTGGCGTCTGGGTGCTCACCTCTAATTCAACATGCTTGGAGTTGGCATTGGTGGCTATGAGGCGGCGGACCTCTTCTCTAAGCTCCCTAAATTCCTTCAGTAATGCTTTCAGATTCGCCTGACTACCATGCTCTGGCGAAGCCGACCACGTTACCTCCTTTGGGTTCTGCTGCTCCTTCTTCGTCTTCCCTTTCACACGATCCGCCCAAGTTGGCTACTCCTGGATCCTCACGCTGGACACTGAGCGCCGTCTGGATTAAGCGTGGTTTCTTGCAGTTTCGCGCTTTCGTGCAGCAGTCGTGCGTGAGCTGCTTCTCTCGGTGCTGTGCTCCCGCAGAGGTGGAGTAAGCGAGCGGCGCCTACCACCCGGCATGCTGACGTTGGTCGAGACACTTGATTCTTGCATGTATCGCCAACGCTGCCTCCGTCGTCGTCTTACGATATAAGGAACTTGAAATTTTCCCGTGCACTCCTTGGCCGCTGTTGGGTAGGGGCCACCACACAACGTAGACTTCGGGTCGCACCAGTGGTCTTCTGTTCACGATTGCCGCATGTGCAGCACCACTTGCTTCCTGGGCTGGGACACACGTCAGTCTGGTGTCCCAGTTCTGCACACTTGTAGTAGCCTTCCATGTGGCGTCTATAAAGCGTACAGCAAAACATGCTTGCGCCACATGCCACGTAGTTGGGCACCTTCTTGCCCTCGAAAACCACCACCACCACCGTGGTGTTCTTGATCCGCCTGGCCTCCAAGGTGCTCGGGTTGTGATGATTGAAAATTCTCGCTCTGTATTCAGCTTCGCTCATTTCGACGTAGACTCCTCTTAGGATTCCTTTCCACGTATTCTCTGGGGGGGGGGGGGGGGGGCAGCTCACATACGCATCCACTTTTTTATCGTGTGGAGTTCACACCACGAAATTATTCTGAACTCTATTGAGGCACATTGTGTCCTCGTTGATTTTGATTTTAGCTAAAGCCAAGGTCGCTGCCATGGCCAAGGCTTGCTCAAAGCGTATCCTACTGATTTTGTTTACATTGAGGCTATCCCTTGGTCACACAATGATGCGAAAAGTGTCCCTCGCCAGTCTAGGAAGCCAGGAAGCAGTTGTGACGCGTCGTATTACGTCGCGCGAAGCAGAAGTGCGGCCGCCGTCCCTCTTTCTGCTGCGTGTATTGCCACCATCTTGAGCTGAACATTGTGCCTCCCTGCTCTTGCCGGGTCGACGGCCATAAGCCACCGTCGAACCCGGGTCATGTGCCTCCTCTTGACAAATGTCTTCTCCGTTCACAATTTCCATCCTGGGTCGCCTCACTGCGGTAAGCTCACCACGGTAGGGTTAGCTAGACCACGGCGGGAACGAAAGTCGAAACACTCACAGAACGTCGAAATGTTCTTCCATCAACGAAAACTTGGTAGTGGCAGACTTCTATGCACTTGCCGCGTCGATCAAGCATAAACCACACGGTTCCGCAGAGATAACCACTCTAGAACATTTGTGAATGCCGGAGCCGATGTCAGCATGGCCACGGAAGTCGGCACTTCCAACAAGTAGGTACGGTTTTTTCACCGTCCCTCTCTCTCTTTTCGTTGTGATATTGCCACCACCGAAAAGAATAACGAAAGTTAAGCGCAGTGTGCTCGATTCACAGCGAAAACATAATGGGCCAAAGTGCGCTGCACTGTAACGCATCTGCCCCGACGCGGTGGTCTAGTGGCTAAGGTACTCGGCTGCTGACCCGCAGGGCGCGGGTTCGATTCCCGGCTGCGGCGGCTGCATTTCCGATGGAGGCGGAAATGTTGTAGGCCCGTGTGCTCAGATTTGGGTGCACGTTAAAGAACCTCAGGTGGTCTAAATTTCCGGAGCCCTCCACTACGGCGTCTCTCATATTCATATAGTGGTTTTGGGACGTTAAACCCCACATATCAATCAATCATCTGTAACGCATCAAAAAAAACTATGGACCATCTTCCCGGGGAACACAGATGGGATGAGAAGCAGCAGAGTTGCGCACGGCCCTGACGCTGTTGAAACGGGTGTCAACGCGGTTGCTGAAAGGACGGTTTGAAGCGAAACGTGGCATATCGTTTAAGTGAATAAACGTTTGTTTGAAACTATGGACCGCCTCTCCGAAGGGAACTCTGCTGGAACGCGAAGCGGCAGCGGTGCGCACGTCATTGACACGGTTGAAAGGGGCGTCAACACAGCTGCTCAAGGAGCGGTTTGAAGCGAAACTCAGTGTAGTGTTTACTCGAGTAAACGTTTGTTTAAAACATATTTACCATCTCCCCGAAAGAAACCCTGCTGGGATTTCAAGCAGTAGCAGTGCGCACGGCGATGATCCTGTTGAAACAGGCGTCGACGAGGATGCTAGAAGAACGGTTTGAAGGAAAACTCGGTGTAGCGTTTACTCGAGTAAACGTTTCTTTGAAACTCAAAGACATGGGAGGCGGGACGCGTTGAAGACGCTTGGGCTCAGCTTCCTTAGCTTCCTTAGTATCATGAGTGTTACCCGCGCGTCGTCTGTACTCTCAAAGGCGATCGGTGTTCTTCACTCCCACCTAATCGGCTTTGTTGGTCTTCCACTGCTGACGCTTGCGTTTGGCTTCCTGGCTCGCGCCTCGTCGGTATCGACGTCACCATTCGCGAACGTGATTGACTTCGCTAACCCTCGGAACGCCGGCGGCAGTCGGGAGAGGTAAGGCCGGTTCACGGTAGCGGCAAGCGTGCCTCGCCGTTTGACGTCCTCGGGCAGCCGTGCACGGCTGTTCGCTTCGCGCACACCTGCCGTTATTCGCCATTTTTTTGCCGTTTGCCGTTAGCCGGAGAGTGGTTTAGCCAATCAGCGATGGAGGAGCAACATGGCAGAGCCGCGTCGTCTGCTTTCGCCTCTCCACATTGACCGCGTCTGCCGCGGAACACTTCGAGCTGCTTGCTTCTAAGGTCCCTAGATGAAAAAAGTGGTGGTGGTAGTGGTTAGAATGAAGAGGAAAAAGGCACCTAATTTCTGTCTGCCTTCAGGCGACACGGCGCAGTGCCTTATAGGGGTGGTGAGAAGGAGGGATAAAAAGAATAGAAGGAAAATAGACGGAGAGGAAGACAGCCAAGCGAGAGAAAAAAGAAGGAGATAGGAAAGTGGGGATCCGGTCGAAGCAGTCAAAGGGCGGGGCGCCACAATGCGAGAGCTGCACGGCGTCAGGAGACAGCGGAGGGCGAACCAGTCGGCGGGAGCTACGCTGATGCCGGAGATCGCGAGGGCACAACCGTCCAGCTTGAATTCCTGCGAGCGAATCCAAAAAAAAAAGTTTCCAAGGTAGCGTCACTCAGTGTTCTCGAGTGGTCCTCCTCACTCACTCACTTACCCCTCTTTTTCTCTGTCATCCGCGTCTGTAATTGGTGCGTTTCTTGCGCGTGATCTTGCAAATGGCCGGTGGTATTATTTATTGTTATGCGAAAGATTCAAAACGAGTACGCATGCGCATATCGCCCCAGCCGTATTCTCGCCGTGACCAAAGACAAAATCGTAGTCAGGACATAAACTGTAGAGGAGGAGCGTTTCAGTGTGTGCCAAGTCGACCAAGATGGTTTCGCGATTCTCGTTCTATGCAACGTCCACACTTTTCCACAATGCTGCGTGGCCGTAAAACAACAGAAAGCGGTTTCGCTCTCTTCAACTTACCTCGTGCTTTCCGAAAAGAAGCACACCGTGAAGTGTAGCCATTAAATATTTCGCGCAAATGCTTTTGTGCCAGTCGGTACAAATACTTGTGCGTATGCACGTATACAGAGCAGCTGGGGCGTGTTATCAATGCACCTTCAGGAACAATTCACGCTTAACCAGTTCAACAGAACGCGCCATAAATGAGCCGAAACGTGCTGCTTCGGGACATCTCACCAGTAGAACTCTCACTTTCTAGGAAGATCCGTGCACTGCACCAGAATCACCTGGCATCACGATTGTCAAAATGGGCACACTAAAAAAAAGGTACACTAAAAAAAACGTCATCGCAGTACTGCTAGTCAAGCGTTCGCACCAGCCTGGCCACGCTTTTTCCTTGCGTGTGCACAAGCCGGCTTTAATCGCTCATCACAACGTCACGCCCTGTGGTCACTGACAGGATCCAGTAAGAAGCGCGTTCACTATGTCACAGCAAGAGCAAAACACATTTGGAGAACTGGACGAATTATAACTGGATGAACCACGATGTACTACAGTGTCTAGAAATATACTATATTTCTAGCACTGTAGTATATATATAAATGTGTGTGTGTATGTTTGTGTAGAATATTTCTAGACACTGTAGATGTACGACGCGCGATGCCATAGCTAGTGGTGTAAAATATAGTGCTGCACAATGTTGCCAGTTGAGTAACGCGCATCCCGATTGATCTTGTGTTGTATCGTTTCTGTTCATAAAGGTAGCCGTTTATTCTACGACTCATTTCATTCCATTTTGTTTCATTTACATCTATTCATCATACCAACTGAACCCAAACATTCGCTTTTTCATGAAAGTTTCGAACCTTCTAGGGAGCGCTCCAGGAACATAGGCGAAGAGGAAAGGAAAAGGTGTCACTACCTTGGAAACTTGTTTTATTTAGGGATCTTACTTGCTTCTGGCCCCGCGGTTTTCAAGATATGTCATACGTGTTGTTCCTAGACTACGTTCCAGCAGGGAATAGAGCATTTCCGCCTGTCCGGCATTTTAAAAAGCGCGCAGCAATTCAAAATGACGTATCAAAAGCAGGCGTTTTAACAAGTAGCGCCAGTTATCCAGCGTTAGCAACAACAAACAAACTTGTAATGTATGCGCTCCGAGATTTGGGAAGGCTTGCTTAGGCGTAGTACGTAAATTACTTGAGTATGTTTCCCAAAAACGGTGCTGAATCTATCGTGTACTGTTTTGTCGAAATAAAGAACATGAGTATAAAGTGAATGGGAGCATCAGTTCGGAGCTATACGAGCTACAGCGCGCACGGTGGCCGCTTGATAGATTTGAGGCGGTCGACAACTGCATTCGGAAGGGAAGCAATGTTTGTAGGAGGCTGAAATGCCTCACCCGCGAAGTTTGCCGTGCACGTTGAACAGCTCTCCCGCAGACGGCGGCTGCCGACGATCTACGGCACTGCACCGTTGCGGCAGGCTTGCCGCTAGCATGAACCGTCCCGTACGCGCACACTAGCGGGAAGCTTGCTGCGACGGTGTTCCGCCCGTCGGCACGATCGCGCGGCGAGTGTGTCACGACGTTCACATTGTTGGCGCCGCAAGATTCTCGGGGCGCGCGCAGCACGCGCACACACCTGCTCACGGCTTCTTCTCGGCGACAGATGAAGAGAAGTGGCGCTGTTGAGATGATGCCCACGTTAGGCATAAAGTTTCCTCAAGTTAACTAGATGGAACTCTGGCGCTGCGATCATTTAGCGACCATGGAATGACGGGTAGTAAACGGATTTGCCAGCCTTCGTATTTGCGGGTGGCAAATGGCACTTGTGGCTTCGTTTATTGCTGTTTTGGTTTTGTTTCGAAGGCAAGAACGAACACTTTGGAATTCCAGAACCGACTTGAAACAGTATAGTAAGCCTAAAAAGTAGGGTGATGAAGTGCAACCCCTTAACATTTGATGATATTGTTTTGTGAGAAAACTGCTTCAAGCCACCAGAACACAGACAGAGCCAGAAGTACGAAGCTTAGGCAAATCTGTGTACTACCCATCATTCCCATGCTCGCTGAATCACCGTGCGTTGCAGCTCCCATAGACACTAGCCCCAGAGTTCCGTCGAGTGTATAATATTGTGCATGGAATATACTTATTGAAAGTATATTTTAGCCACTATATTGCCAAGTTCCTTTCCATAAGTTTTGTTATCGCCCGGTTAGAATATGTTCAGCGCAAACCGCGTCAACAATGTTAGAGAAGCTTCGAGGCTGTTGTAGATCGTTTTGTTAAGATCACGCCCACTTCGTGAACAGGACAGATTATTCTGGAACCTACGTCGCCGCTAGCGATAACGCTAGAATATTCGATGACAAGGATTTAAATGCATGCCGACACGCTTCGCCGCTAGTCAGTTGATCAACGGCCGACGCTCCGTTCGCCGCAATCAGTGCACGACTGCTTCTGTAATCCAACTTTCTGTTTACTGGGCACTAGTTCGCAAAAAAAAACACAGTTATTTGTTCAACTTGCAGTCTGCTCCATTCGTCCACGTCACAATCCTGTGATATTATGTATTTTTAGGTAACTCTATAACGTGAGGAGTGGCCTCGAGTATTACAAGCAGAGGAGAGTGTGAAGCAAAGTAGGGCTTAGCATGCGGCGAACGCGCGGCAGGCGAGGGAGAGAAAGGTCACCATGCATTACTAGGAGAGAGCGACACTGTGTGGCTACGTGGCCGTGGTGGTCGACTGTGAAGGGACATGGAAGACGAGCGTTACTGTGCAAACACGACTCGCTGAGATGGCTGTGGAGGTGGCCATCACCCTCGGTGTGGCCACCGCCTTAGCCGAAGTAGTAATCGACGACTCACAACCGGCTATACGTAACTATGCTGTATAGGTCGTCTCTCTCGAGAGGTGCTGCGAACCTTAATGAATAACGAAGAGTACACTTGATAAAAAATGAAACTTCCGTCGTATGGACCACCCCCCCCCCCCTTACACAAACCCCGCTGGCAGGCAATGAGGATCCGCCCGCGGCGGCTTGAGAACACACGAACCGGGCTATTGTGAACGCCGTCGCCGCCTCTCCGAAGTTCTACGTGCGGAGGAGTGTGAATGGGAGGACTGCGTAAGCAGTTACCGTAAAATAACGCAGCACTACAAGCTAGAAAAGCGCAAGTACCGTCCGGAACACAACAGATTAAAAAAAAAACAAGCAGTTGCACGGCGCTAACTGCTATTACATATCTATCAAAACCCAGTTCTTTTTCGTCTCTGTTACCCTGACCTGTATTTCACAGAGAAATACAATGTTTATGATGTCCCGACAACACTTGCCCACATGCTATGGGAATACTCCAGTTTATAGGATAGAACACACAAAAACCACGAAGAGGCAATCTCGAACCCCAGAGTGCACTGAGAGGAAGCTCTGCTAAGCTTCACATCAGAACAACTGCGGGCCATCCAGCGGGCAGAGGAGGCCGCCCGAGTCAACGGAGTCGTGGCCGATGCCTAGGCTTCGGCTGAGGCCCACCCCGAATCAACTTCGCTGGACATTATTAATAAAGTTCTTCTTTTTCTTCCAGATACGCTGTGTGATGTTACTTTGAAAATTCGTATCAATTTCACTAAAGAAAACCAAACGACTTATCGTAACTACTTTGTATGTTGGAACTGTATTGAAGTAGCTACAGGAGCTCAATAAACTGTATTCCTGAGTTCAATTTTTCGACAATTCGAAATCCAGGACACTGAAGAGATCACATCGTTGGGGTGGAATTCCATATACGGTAAAGGAATGCGCCTTGCTAGGAGGCACTCTTCTCTTGCGAACAGCATCTCAATCCCGCAATTTGCAGATTGCAGTCGGAACACATCTGTAAGGGATTTTTCTCGTCAATAACGCTTTCAAGTGAACAACGCATTATGATAGAACTTCAGTTGTTGCCTTCAGCAGTCTCCTTCAAAGCTTGTCTTCTATTACCTTTTATCTTGCTCTCTCCTGGCGCCTCAGTTCTCGTCTTGCCGTGTTCTCGGATTTCAGTGCCAACGTCTTTCATAATGTATGAAACTCCCATTAATTCAGCGCTCGGTCTTACACGCGCTCCCGAGTTTTCGCAGTCTCGCTCGGCCTAAAAGACTGACAGAAGAGTGGGAATGCAGCAGCAAGCTTATAAGACAAAAGGAAAGCATCCGTTTTTCGTAAACAGGCCTCGGATATCGAGCGTGGAATTTCTCCAATTTCGTAGGAATGCTCCGGAGAACGCTTTTCTGCGTGCGCTTTCCGCTGAGTTCCACGCATTTCGCGACGATTACAGCCACGCCCAAACACACGGTTTGCCGAGTTGTGCACTGCATACAATGAGAGCACTCGAACGCAATAAACTTTCCGGCTTCGATGTCATGATAACTTGGCCAAGGGGAGTTGTGCTGGCGAAAAGAAAAATATCTGTCCTGAGAAATTTCGCAAGATACGTTAATCAATCTCAACTTCTGAAATTCCTCAGTATGTACAGTATAGATACGAAAAAAAATCGCGAAAGTTTAGGGCGAAATAATGCACCTTCTTCTGTTCAGAGCGTGTACAGTTCATAACTTGTCCGCGTAATTAGGACACCGACACTTACATCATAATCATCATTATCTTTGTCAATGAGATTTCTAGCGATATGACCTAGTTATTGCGAGAAATCGCTCATACAATTTCATGCACTAAAGAAACTATCACGTGTCAATCCGTGAGAAATGTACATCGCAAGCATTTAAGTAGCGCATGTACGTGTGTGCTTCGAAGCATTGTTCTAACAAAGTAAAATGAAGCAAAACAAGAGAAACTGGATGGAAAGAGATTAGGGGACCGTTTTCCATAATTAGTGCAAACTTTAGGTAATAACAGGTTATGGGCGACCACGAATCTAGTATTATTGGAATTATCCAACAAGGTATTAGGAAAGATGTCGATAGTGAGGGTACGGTGGAAAGTTTTGAAAAACAAAATACACACATTGTAAACGTACGTTTGGGAGATCGGTATTACGTCAAGCTGGCGAAAAATCTCATGTGATGGCGCTTGACGTGAAGCGAAAGTTATGAGTCGAATTGCTTGTTTTTGCAATACATTTAACGGCCAAATGTGCACCAAATATGAATTACTCTATGATGTAATGCAATAACTGAGATGACTGTGTATGAATGCATAATACAATGCCTTCAGAGTTTTTATGTTAAAACACATTCGTGACTTAACCGATGCCCTGATACCGTACGAAATCTTTTTACACACAGAATTGATATGTTGCTGAAATTTCAGATGTGTGTCCATTATAACTCCTAAAAATGACGTATGATCACTTAAAGAAATAACTACTGAGTTCACATTAAGGTAAGAAATAAATGCTAGTTTTTTGTTTGGTGAATAAAAAAGCATAAAACAGGTTTTGCAAGGATTAATCAACAATCTATTACGGTTGCATCAGTCAACAAGACAATTAAGGTCAGCTTGAAGTCTTGACACGAGAGTCGCTAAATCCAAGTGATCAGAAAAGAGAGTCGTGTCATCAGCGTAAAGTAAACAAGAAGAATAATTGAGGCAACTTGGTAAATTATTTATGAATAATAAAAATAATTATGGACCCAAAATTGAACCTTATGGAACACCTCTTGTAATGGGGTTGGGACTGGATGTAAAATTATCGACCGAGACCACCTGCAACCTATTAAGAAGAAAGCTCTGTAATAGCGTTAATGCGGGACCAGTTATGCCATAGTACTGGAGTTTGCGAAATAGGATGAAATGATCAATACTGTCAAATGCTTTAGTAAAGTCGACGAAGACAGATCCTGCGATGTTACCATTATCAATGAATGATCTGATTTTGTCAGTGAAACAAGCAGTTGCAGTATCAGTGGAAAGTCCAGCCCTAAAACCAAACTGACAAGGAGAAAGTATGTTAAATTTGCTTAAATTTGTCTTACAACAACAAGTCTTAGTTGTTCTTTTCTGTTCTGTTCTGTTTTAACTGCTTTGCTGTGGAGAGGTTGAGGTGCCTATTGCCTCGGCTACTCCATATCACAAAGTTCAGCAGCGAAAAATAAAATAATAATACAGAACGGTACCGAAAAATTAACAATACGGAAAAGAAAAAAGATAAAAAGAAAAAAACATAATAGCACACTGAAACCAGTTCAAATATCATGCAAATACACAGTTTTCTTCACGCAGTTCACACAGTCATAAACTACTTACACGCACACCTTACTACTCTAGTGTCAGTATATACATGACCACATTTTACATAATACCCATCTCTGGCTGTCAGTCATAGGCGCTTGTCCAGTCCGGTCTCCACTAAAAAGTCTGTCAGGACGATTATTGCCTTTTTCTGGAGATGCATCTCAGGCCACGATCCATGTAGTTTCTTTATTGTGAGGGGCCATCTGTCCAAACTTGCTAATTTGTTCTTTAATTTTTCTCTTTCATTCGCGTATTTAACGCACTCCAAAAGAATTTGGCGAACATTTTCTTCTGCATGACCACGATGGCATTCCGGTGAGTTGGATCGATGTATCTTGTGCAGGAAGCTGTTTGTGTATGCTACTTCCAATCGAAGACGGCGGTTTAATGTCTCTAGGTGTCGTGGGAGGTCTGTAGCTATGGAAAATTTTCGGTGTGGATCAACTTCATAAAGTACCGTTTCCTTTGATTTAGGGCTCTCAAACCACTTCTCCGTCGAACAATGCTTAGCTCCTTGCGATATAAAATGTCGAATATCCACCCCAGACATAGGGATTGCGCAATTCTGTTCTTCCTTCAATGCTTTCTTCGCGAGGCTATCAGCCTCTTCATTTCCCTTTATTTCAATGTGGCTCGGTATCCATTGGAATACGATGTTGTGACCTTGCGATGAGGCATATTCCACAGTTTCTACAATACATTGTGCTATTTCACCATTTTTGTAAGGTGATCTCACATTTCTGATTAGCTGAAGAGCAGGTTTGCTATCAGTGCATATCATCCATTTTCGTGGCTCAGGATTCTCGCAGATAAGCTTAACTGCTTCAAAGATAGCCACCAATTCGGCTGTCGTCGATGAAGATTTGTGCGATAATTTGCACATCTTCTTTTTATGAATTTCGGGTATAAAGACCGCACAGGCTGACGCTTCTTCAGTGCATGATCCATCTGTATATATCTTCGTTTTCACATTATGCATTACATGAAGCTGATGAAGTACCAACTGTGCCACTACTAGAGGTGTCATGTCTGCTTTCTTCTCTATGCCGTCTATTTCACGGTTAATGTTGAGAAGTGGCAGCGTCCAAGGTGGTTTTGAAGGTTTCCATTGTATAAATTCTGGTAGTACTGCTTGAAATGATGATATAGTATCCTGTAGTCTCGTTGCCGTCCTTTGTGTTAGTGCACCAGATAAAAAATGATTTTCATGTTGCGTGAAAATTGTAAATAAATTTCGAGATGTTTCTTTACTTCGGAGTACTGCCAAAGGTGGCTCTCGAGCCTCCGCATACACTAAAGCACTGGAAGTTGACGGTGGTAAACCCAGACATACCCTCAAGCTCCTTGCCAATAACAAGTGAAGTCTCATTTCGGTGGAAGCTGGAAGTCCGTGCAGCAGAGGCAGTGAGTAAGTTACGATTGGGCGTATCCAGGCAACATGTAGGGCTAATAATGACTCTGTAGTACCACCCCATTTGGCCCCGCAGAGATGCCGGAGGATTCGAATGGCCTGAATCACTTTTTGTTCAAGGGACCTGACATAAGGCGACCATGTTAGTCTCCGGTCTAAAATTACTTCCATGAATTTATGAGTTTTAACCATTTGAATAGGCTGATTTTGCAGAATAATCTAGAATTTTGCCGGTCTTTTTAATGTAAACGGATGTATGGCTGTTTTAGCCAGACTCAGTGCCATACCCCTTTTTTTTTGGAAAACGGCCTACATAATCCAATCCTTCTTGTAGAGTTTGCTGTACATCCAAAAACGATGGACCAGTCGTCCATATACTTAAATCATCAGCATATACTGAACATCTGATGTTAGGTGGAAGATTATACGAGAGCTGCGCCATGACTGCATTAAAGAGAGTAGGGCTTAGCACGCTGCCCTGTGGCACTCCTTGGTTGACGACATGTTCTGACGTTGGGCCCTCCTGCGTAACTACAAAAATTTTCCGGTGATTCAGGAAGTCAGCGATCCAACGCAGTATCTTGCCTTTGAATCCCTGTAACGCCAGGCCTTCCAGAACGTGAACGTGACTCACTGTGTCGTATGCTCGGTGGACATCAAGGAATACAGCGACAGTGATGTTTCCTTGCGTGCGTTGGTTTTCCACATCTGTGACCAAATCCAGAATGCAGTCTATTGCGCATCTACCTCTTCTGAAGCTGGCTATGCTTTCTGGTAGTAGTTTTTTTCTTTTCTTGCCACCATAAAATTCGTTTATTGATCATTTTTCCATCACTTCTGAAAAACAACTTGTCAAACTAACCGGCCTAAGCCAGTCCAACTGCATAGGGCTCTTCCCTGCCTTTAGCAACGGTACTACTTTTGATATCTTCCAACTTTCCGGAACTTTTTCTTCTCGCCAACTTTTATTATAGATGTCCAACAGGTGTGATTTTCCTTTCTTGCACAAATTAGCAAGAGCAGCGTATGTAAATCCATCTGTTCCTGGTGAACTTGTTCGTTTTACTAATGACAGCACATATTAGAGCTGCTCTGGTGTGAAGCTGTCATCCAGATCTGATGACCTGATCGCAGAGAACATTGTTACAACCGCCGAATCTGATTCTGCTGAGGATTTATATTCGATAGTTTGAGCGGTCTTTCCATTTATCAGTATAAGATTGCAAAATTCTTCGGCAATCACACGTTCGCTAACTCCTCGAGATAGCGCTAGAGCCTGTAGTGGTCTCGAGTGGACTACTGGCTGTCGGAGGGCGCGTACCATGTTCCACAGTTGAGGCGCCGAGGTAAATGGAGAAAGTGAGGCCCATAAATCTGGCCACCTTTTGGTTGAAAGCTTCTGCAGTTGGCTATGCATTGAAGATTGTACTTTCTGTGCAACCTTGAAATCTTCTAAATCACCCGACCTGCGATATCTTCTTTCAGATCGGCGTCGCATTGCCCGAAGCCTCTCATACTCAGCGTCAACACCTGAATACTGATCTGGAATGGGTACTGCATGAGTTGCTTTTGTTAGAAAATATTTTATCTTCGATGCATAAGTTTCTGCATCAGAACAAGATTCAAGATTTTGTCTCTGTAGTTCTCGAAAGAGTTCCCAATTTGTAATTCTTGTTGTGCGGTTAATTCTCGTTTTCTTCAACTTTGCGTGATATATGAATACTGGCAAATGGTCACTTCCTCTTGTATGAGCTTCTGCAGTCCAGTCTGCTCCAGCCGCTTATTCAGAGGAGCACACAGTGATGTCTAGTACGCTGCAGTAGTTATGCCCCCGTAGAAACGTCGGAGAACCATCATTTAGTATAGTGTAACCATGATCTTCGCATATTTTTACTATAGCAGATCCCCTTACATTACAACGCTCACTACCCCACAATTCATGGTGCGCGTTAAAATCACCACAAATGATTATGAGATCATGATCAGATCTACACACTGCAGCCAACTCTGCGTATGAAACGTTTGCTTGAGGGTGCACGTAAACACTAACTACAGTTACAGTAACGTTACCAAACTTCACCTTGCATCTAACAAAATCCGGCGCATCTGTTTTTGAAGTAGCCACAAATGTCGACGGAATATCGCGTCTCACACACAACATCACTCTGCGTTTTACAGCAGGACGTTCTGCTTGGTACACGACATAATTAGACAAACGAAAGTTAGTGGATACTCTTGTTTCGGAAATACACAAAATCGGAAACCCGTGCTGAGTGACGAATTTCCGAAAATCTCCACTCTTATTCTGCAAACCGTAGCAGTTCCACTGGAATATTGCACTTCTTTTGTACCAGTTAGATAGTCCGGTAATCCAGTAAGTTAGATAGTCCGGTAGATAGTCTTAGTTGTTATTTGTCTTATTTCGCGCAATCGCTGTTACGGACACCGGTGGCGGCGGCAGACAGCTACCCCACGGTTATTAGCGCTGGGATGTGATAACGGCTTTCACAGTAAAATGGAGAGTTGAGAGTAAAATAACCAAAGAAAGGAATGTAGGTTGCTTTATAAGGTCGCTCTATACGAAATGGAAAGAGGAAAATAAAGAGAAATGAAGAAGGCTACCAAACGCCGCCTTCCCATCCGGCTCGACACCCTTAGGCCGCGTTCACACTGAGCATTCCGGCCGCCGAAAGTGCTTCGAATCCGGTTCGGCGGCGGCGAGATCCGCCGAAAGGGCCCTTTCCGCGCCGATCGCTCTCGGACCGATTTTTGCGGCGTCTGCCGCCGCATCGGTCACCACAGACCAATAGGAGCGCTAGTCAAGGAATTTTGAAAAATGGTGGCCAAGCCCTACTCACTTGTTATGCTGCAGTACATCTAACTGAAAGTTGAAACCAACGGGAGTTTTACCTACTCTGTGCCTACTTCGCCTCCGTATTTTGTGAAAGAGGTGACCGAGCTTGCTGTTGGCGTGACCGAGCTTGTTGCGGTCTTGCAAAGCTAAACGAACCCACCAACGCCACTAGCGTCGGTGGTTTTTCTGCTCTTCGTGCATTACAAGACCGCCACTTGCCAGCAATGTAAGCAGTACCGTCTTTTCTTGCTTCTTGCGTACGAGAATCATCGAAGTATACACCACCGGATAGCGTAGTAGCGTTTGCGAGCCGCGACAACAACCGGGTGACAGCGCATCCATTCCGCGTTCGCCCCGTAGAAGATGGCATATTCGGCGGCGCGGGGCGCGTCCAGTGCGAGCTACGCTGCGTTTCGGCGGCAGGGGAATTTCGGTCGCTGTAGAAAGCGGATATTTCAGTGTGAACTAGGCATAACGCTTAGTCGCGTGAATTCGGCGGCGCGCCCTTTTTTTGATTGCTCGTTTGTGACACTCATTTCTATATTGACAGCATCTACGCCAGAATGGAGAGTTCTGCTTTACAGGAAAATAAGCATAAGAGAGCAGAAAAGTCTTTGCTTCGTGATAGGTCCCGGGACCAATCAGGGCTTCAAAGATAAAGCAATGTGAAGTATGTGAATAACTTACCTAATATTTTTTAGGAACCAAGCTCCGTAAGGAGGAGGAGGAGGAGAAAGACTTTATTTATCCCAAGAGGGAAAGGTGCGGTGGTGGAGTGTCAGAGGAGCCTACCCAGCGTAGGTCTCCGCTACCCTCTTGGCCCAATCCAAGATCTGGTCCTGGACCTTGGGCGCCGAGCTGCACATAGCAGCCTCCCACTGCTTCTTACTATTAATGTGTAGAGAAGTAGGTGGTGGGTTTCGAGTACACCCCCACATGATATGTAAGGCGTGGGCTAAGCGTTCCGTCGTATTTGTATGTAGCCGCCTCTCGTTACTTCTTGAACCGGCCGTAGATGGCTGTACATGTACATACAACGAAACGCATATACGCTGAAGAATGCAAATGGTACGATACCAGAGGACGTTACTTGTATGATAAATAACAAAAATCACAGCATATCCATGGTGTGAATGATGATGAGTGTGGCGAAGCGTCCGTAATTCCGTCCGTGCTTTCGGCCGTCCGTTCGTTCTTGCTTCCGTATGTCTGTGCGTCCGTCCATCCATGCATCCATTCGTTCATCCGTCCATTCGTGCGTCAGTCGATGCGTCCATCCGCGCGTGTGCCCATCCGCCTATCCATGCGCCCATCCCTGCGTTTGGCCATGCGTCCATCCATCCATTTGTGTATCCATCTCCGTGTTCGTCCATGCGTCCGTCCTTCCGCACAGTTATCCATTCACCCATGCGTCCATCCATCCATCAGTGCGTGCATAGTTTCCTGCATCCGTCCATGGGTCCATCCGTGCTTCTGTCCTCTCGTGCGTCCATCTGTGCGTCGGCCCGTCCCTGCGTTTGTCCATGCGTCCATCCGTCCATACGCCCATTCGTTCATCCGTGAATCTGTCTGTTCATTCGTGCATCCGTCCATGCGTCCACCCATGCATCCGTCCGTCCGTGCGTCAAACAGACCAACAAACGGACGACGGACGGACGCGGACATCGGATGATTCACGGCTTGCTGATAAAAAGTATGATACGCACAAGGCGGTAGTGGCTCGCGCTCGAAGACGGAACGCCGATGTGCGAGCACGCGAAGCAGAAGTGTGACGTGAAGCTGCGCGGCGCCACTGACAGAATCCCGGCGTACTAAAACGAGAGGCTGAAGCGGCACGGCAGCGGCGTGCGGAATCACCTTCGCTCCACTCTCCGTCATTCACGCCATAGATATGCTATCATTTTTTTTTCGATTGGAGGAAGAAGAAAAGTAGTGTTATGTCTTGCAGAACGTACGTTCTTTTTCATGATTTTCAGGGGCGAAGCTCCTTAAGGCATCGGTCTGTACATCCTCCGATGTATGCAGTAGTAGGTAGCCACCGGTGGCACATACCCACTCTAGAGCGGGTATGGGCCACAGGGGATGTGAGATGGGAGATGGTGGTACTTGGAGTGTTCAATAGATGGACGCGCGGACGAACAGACGGACAGACGGGTCGACCGACTCACGGACGGACGGATGGATTGACGCGCGGAGCGGGTATGTGCCACAGGGGATGTGAGAAGTGAGATGGCGGTACTCAAACCGTTCACTAGATGGACACACAGACGGACGGACAGATGGATAGATGGGCTCACGGACGGACGCATGGACAGATGGACGGACGCATGGATGGACGCACGGATAGTCGCGCGGACGGATGGAAGCAAGAACAAACGGAAAGACGGAAGCACGAACGGGCTGATGGACGCTTCGCCCCACTCATCATATTCCACTCCGTGGATATGCCGTGATTTTTTTTACATATTATTTTTTGTATAATTTAGTTATCCATCATGTGTTTCTTCATAGAAAAAATTTAGTATTATGAGGCCAGAAAGTTACGTAGAGTTCGCCTGCTACATCTTGAAATGAAAGAAAGGCGAGAAAGCCCCATTGAAAGTTCGAAATGAGGCAAATAAAGATATGCGAGAGTCACCCGAAAAAAAAAGACTGCTGGAAAGAATTGCTCTGATGTCACCCGTGGGACCCATTTCTTAAAGCTCCGGACTTCCGCGCTAAGCGTAGTGTACGCCATATTTTAGTTTCACGCAAGTCATTTTTTCGCGCATCAAAGGCATCAGGAAAGCTCAAGCTTGCTTTGTGATTTCGTCAGCTTTGCATTCCGCCATTGCCACTGTGTCTTTTTTTTTCTCTCTTTGTTCTATCTCTAAAAGCGACGTTTGTGTGCTGTTTGTTTTTTGCTGTTTTGTTCTTGCCATTCCACTGCCTTAAGAGCAGTAGTTCCGAGAGCTAGAGTCCCAAGAAGTATAAATTTTTGTAGTGATCTCGTTTGCCCTGGTGCCAGCGTTTTTACACTGTTTCACATCAATTCTAAAAATTCTCCTTTGGAACAATTTACGGAAGACGTTGTTTAGCGTTTGTTTTGCAGTAAAGCCTAACGGATCACAAGATATCTACTTATGTGCGTGCATGTTTCACTGTCTGTGATTCCGTCGTTATTTTTTTATACTTTGCAGATAGATAAGTTACTGCAAGCTGTCATACCAACTCTCCTGAGATAGATGTGAAGGGGGGTTCCTACACTGCGCTTTCAAACAATGGGTGCCACGAAAAAGCTAAAAGCTGGTGCGGTCATTCTCAAAGTAACAGAAATGCAGTGTTGGTAGTTTAAGCTGACTTTAAGTAGTGCGAGGTGGAAACTTAGTGCAAATAAATGATGTGTTCTTAAGAGCACGCCACGTCATAACGCGATACCGCTAAAGAGCCCGTGCCAAGGAAATGACGGAGCAGCTGTCGGTGTCGGCTTTCGTGAACAAAAATCATCCAAGCAGTAAGAAACCTTGAGATACTTAACCGATTGTTGCAAAGAATGAAAATCAAGTGTTCGAACTGGAATCGAACCGAGGTGCTCTGCGGTGAAGTTTCGACAAGCCCCACCACAGATATAAGAGAGAGAGACGAGGTTTTATTATGCCCTTTATGCAGTCCGGGAACGGTGGACGTTGGGGGGTAGAGCTACTCCAGTTCATAAAATACTTCGGATATACGCGTACACAGGCGTCATGTTCTGCGAAAATCGCTTTGCGTTAACTGCGTGTGGAACAACCGCATACTATATATCGCACGAAGCGTCATACCATGTGAATTGCGCAAGGAGTTGGTGGCTTAAAGGTCTACCTATAACAAAATGATTAGGTATAATCGATTCACATCATCATCATCATCATCATCATCATCATCATCATTCATATTACATCAAAAAAGTATGAAGCTACAAACGTGCGTGCTGTTTTGCGGAAGCCTAGTGGACAGTTCGCTAATTAGCAAACTGGTGAATCATGGCATATAGAGCTATTCACAACTGAACTTGCAGCAGGCATTCTAGGAGAGTTTAAAGCTCTTGAATGTGAAGCTCAAGCTTCCTCGGATTTTTCATTTGATTGGGTTACTGGAATTTCTAGCAGTTTTAACTGGGTATCAGCCATCTCATGTGAACTCAATAGGTTGAAAACTGCCGCTTGCGTAAATTTCAGTTGAAAACTGGTCATTTTACTATATACAGCATACACTTGTATTATGTCCCAGACATAATAAAGCGCCATAATAAAACTTAGTTGAGTCAGTAAAAACGCGCTTTTTATTGTTCGTTAGGCTGAACATTGTTTCGACGAACGCAGTGGTGACCCACCAAAAAGCTGACGAAACGTTTGATGCACTTGATGTACATGCCAGTTTTTGGCATCAGCTCTGAATTCCACCAGCTGAGATTTACACTACAATTTCGCGGAAAAGCCATACTTGGACATGCGGTACATATGAATGATATCGTACTTATGGTTACTTGCTGCAGTAAACAAAGTGACTCCAACAAATGCGTTTGCCTAGACGCCAGTCTCTCATCACTCGATGTACCCCTAATAAATCTAAATTATTGGATCAGGTTTTTCAAATGCTAGTGTTTTAGGGGCAACCCGTCATATTCTTATGTAACCACGTCTCATTAGTTCTTGCAACGACTGTAGAGGGCGGTACTTGTACATATAACGAAATGCATATACGCCGAAAAATGCACATGGTACGATACTAGAGGACGTTACTTGTAGTTTGATAAATAACAAATTCACAGCATATCCATGAAGTGAATGATGATGAGTGGGCGAAACGTCCGTCAGTCGGTCCGAGCTTCCGTGTGCCGTTCGTTCTTGCTTCCGTTCATTCGCCCATCCGTCCTTGCGTGCGTTCATCCGTTCATCCGCGCATCCATCCGAGAATCCGTCCATTCGTGCATTCGTCCATGCGTCCATCCGACTGCCCGTGCATCCATCCACCCGTCCTCTCGTGCGTTCATCCGTGCTTCCGCCTGTGCGTCCATCCATCCATCTCTGCATCCGTCCATGCGTTCCTCCATGCGTACGTTCATCCATCCATGCGTCCGTCCATCCTCTCGTGCGTTTATTCGTGCGTCCATTCGTCTGTCCGTACGTTCGTCCATGCGTCAGTCCCTCCGTCTGTCCGCGCCTGCGTGGAAGACAGACAGACAAACGACGCACGGACGCGGCCAGCGGATGATTTACGGTTTGCCAATACAAAAATTGGCCCCGTATCTGCATGTTAATCTGCAAATGTCGTCGAAAGACAATAGTCTTGCGTGTGGAGAGAGTGAACAAAACACTCATTTGACGTTCTGCGCAAGAAAATCGGTGAATGGTATTCTGAAGGCGCTGCGTTAGAGTGCCTCGAGCGTGCAGCGGAGGCGAACGAGCGCATCAAGTCACGCCACACGTGAGACATGAGCGCCAACTGGCAGTTTTCTTGGAAAACGAAGCACGTGGCACTGAGACGGGTGTGCGTGCCCGTCTCAGAGCTGATAAAGTGTAGAACGCAAGGCGACGGGTAGGTGCCACCACCATCTCCTCTTAGCAAAGCGTTGGAAACACTCGCCTTTTCGTGCAAGCGTTCCATGGTCAACACAGTGTGATAAGCGCTATGTTCCTTAATATTACTTATGCATGCCTTGTCTTGTAAAAGACGCACATGCAGAGTCTATACTTGTTGTTATGTTGCCCCAGACATGCGCAATAACTGCTTTTAATTGACAATTGCACAAGTATGAACGCTGAAGCTTGAGCAACGTCGGTGGGCGCTGCGGATGGAGTCGGCCGTTTCAAGTACCCGGCGCCGTTAAGAGTGGACAAAAAGACAAAGGTCCCCAAAAAAGACTGTTGTCTTTAAAAGTATGATACACGCAAGGTGGCGGCAGCTCGCGCTCGAAGACGGAACCACGATGTGCGAGCGCGCGAGGCAGAAGTGTGACGTGAAGCTGCGTGCCGGCGCAAACAAGATCCCGGCATACGAGAACCAGAGGCCAAAGCGGCGCGGCAGCGGCGTGTGGACCCAGCTTCGCTCCACTCTGATTCACCCCGTGGAAATGCTCTCATTTTTTTCATCCATCGATATTTTGATGTCTCTGCTAGAGACGTCACGAATAGCATGGAAATGTGCTGTAGGAGAATTGCGGTTTATGACCACCATATACGTGTAAGTTGTCCGTTGCTCTGAAGGAAGTTCAGAGCAGATATACTTGCAAGATATTCATTGCTAAGACTTGCTTGTGATGAAAAATGTTCATGGTTGTTTACAAGGCCGTTACTTTTAGGGAATACCTATAAGACTGAATGTTGAATCCGACTAAAAGTGACCCTGATGTAGCATCTGCACAAAGTACAACAGGTTCCAAGTTGCGCCTAGACCACGGTGTAAGAAAATGCACCGTTGAATAGACAAAATCTCGTCTAAATGGCTATGTTGAGTGGCTCTTACAATCCGATTCTCCATCTCAGATCAAATTTCAAGGGCAATCTCCTGACGCAGTAAATGTTGGAAAGATTACGAGGAGCAAGAAGGCAAGAACTTTACCAGAGAGTTTCTTTGCTGGTGTTCCCACTACCTCGGTACGATTTATGCGATTGTTACTGAAATGGACACATTCCACCTCATTGGCAGTCTAACTTATTCCTTTTGATGTAATAAAGTGTTTTTATATAATGAAGTGTAATAAAATGTATATATTATTGTTTTGATACGGTAATGCTTACTCGGACATTAGTACAAGAAGGGGAACAAGAAGGCATCTAAAAAAGTAGGCTGGTGCCGGATGAGGTAAAGGGATTACGCTATGTTAGGTGTGCCACATTTTTTTGTAAATCAATGTTAATGACTTATAGTAGTGGCATTACATATCAAAGACGTGTAGAAGTGTTAAAAGATGAAAAAGTAAAACAACCACAAAGGAGATGATTTAGGAAATTCGCAACGCAAATTTACCGCAAATCGTTGTTTCTCTCTTATTTTCTCAGATATAAAAACGGAAGAAATTGAAATTCTCGGGCGAACAACTGAATGCATCAAGTGAGTGAAATTCGTCGTATCAGGTGTGCTACGTAACTATGGCACATTGCTAAACGTCAGCTACAGGATTAGAACGATTCCGTTCTGATCGTGTAGAGTTTGCATAAGAGAAAATGAAGATTGCGCAACTTAAAACGCTTTCACTTTGTAGTGTTCGCACGTTTCAGATGCATGACACAAACGCGGAGCGTTGAACACCTTAGCTCGCTTGTATCGGTAAATATTTATAGTGGTGGTGGTGAAAAACATTTACTGAAACCATTTACATTTGAGAGAGAGGGACGACCTTAAGGGCCGACCCTTTACAAGCTCTAAAAGGAGTCCCTAGTCCGGGACCCCTGTGGCTTCTGCGGCGGCACGCGCCCTGGCCACGAGGGCTCTTTGGCTCGCCAAGGTCGAACAGCCGAGCAGGAGAGCCTCCCAGCTCTCTCGGGTAGGGCGTGTGAAGGAAGTGATTAGGGGGACCACCGTGTTAGAAGGGCATGCCCACACCATGTGAAAAGTATCCGCAAGCGGATGGGCACATTGCGGACATTCCCCGGTGAAGGCCATATTGAAGTACATAAGTATAGCCGGGCACAATACTGTGTTGGCGTAAAGGAGCAAAAGCCAGCGCTCGTCAGACTTAGTCAGGCCCTCGGAGCCTGTTCGATTTGTGCGTCGCTGTAATTTCGCGAATAGAGGTTACCGGATTAGGTTCTGGATCATCAGGCGATGGAGGGCGAGGCGGGTCCGGGTAATCAAGCGCGCGGGCTTAGGCATCGGCAGCCTCGTGACCACCTAGTCCTGCGTGAGCGGGAGTCCAGATGACGAAACGTGTATTCGGGCGGTTCATGTAATCACAGCGCTTTTAAGCCTTCGATCAGCGCCTTTAGCAACCGACCTTTAGCAAGATTCTGACACGCGTTCCGCCGTGCCTCGGCAGACGTGGTTAAGAGGGGACACGTCGTGACTGCATCTTAGCTACCGGAATATGTATCACATTCATTGAAGAGCCCGGTATAGCCTTAGCAATGCGTAGCCCACAAGCCACCTTTGTTCTCAGATTCCCAGGCGGCTTATCTTAATTTCGCCAGAGGTTAAACGAGTACTGACATCAAATTTCAAGATCCAGATGTGCTCATTATTCAATCTCTGGGTATGCATAGGTCTTCTTGGCCAAATTTGAACGGCATGGAAGTTATTTTAATTCGATGTCAAACAGCGTAGAAAAGCTAAGGAGATAAAACGAAAAATAGACTGACCTGCGACATCGACACTAGTGCTACGGGTTTGGTGTGATACCTTCCACATATACCATTATGAGTGACGATGTCCTTGAAGCGATGACGTGTACAATCCGATTGTTCCTATGGTGGCGCCAACTGGCGCCAAAGAGCAGAAACGCACTCGCTCATCGCATCTGACCTTCGTCGCACCGATTTGAATAATTTCGTGAATTACCAAGATAAAAACCACCTCTAAAATAACGGTGAAAGAAAAGAGGATCATTAATCGACACTAGTGCTACGGGTTTGGTGGGATACCTTCCACAAATACCATTATGAGGGACGATGCCCTTGAAGCGATGACGTGTACAATCCGATTGTTCCTATCGTGGCGCCAACTGGCGCCAAAGAGCAGAAACGCACTCGCTCATCGCGTCTGACCTTCGTCGCACCGATTTGAATGATTTCGTGAATTACCAAGATAAAAACCACCTCTAAAATAACGGCGAAAAAGAAGAGGATCATTAATCGACACTAGTGCTACAAGTTTGGTGTGATACCTTCCACAAATACCATTATGAGTGACGATGCCCTTGAAGCGATGACGTGTACAATCCGATTGTTCCTATCGTGGCGCCAACTGGCGCCAAAGAGCAGAAACGCACTCGCTCATCGCGTCTGACCTTCGTCGCACCGATTTGAATGATTTCGTGAATTACCAAGATAAAAACTACCTCTAAAATAACGGCGAAAGAAAAGAGGATCATTAAACGTGTGCTTGTCGGTCAGCATTTTGGCGAATAGTTGTGAGTTGCAGGTGAGTTGCAGTCGTCTAGTTCGAAACACAGAAAAAGCGCAATGAGGGTGTATTTTCATATCACGTATGTGTTACACATCAACACGGCCACAAGCTATCAAAAGTGGAACAGCGTATAGTCAGATATCATCGCTAACGAGTAACACGCAGATATTGTTGAATTTTAGTTCATATGTAGACTCTGCATCCACGTAAAAGTGGTAATACCATGTTAACCGTGGGAGGGTGGATAGGTGGGGCCATCTGAAGGCAAAAAAAACCTTGTAAGCAGGAATTGTATTCTATTTCTCCGCTGATGTTCATTCGCGATAGCTATATTGGATGGACCCCTATGTGCATACATGAATGCTTTGCAAGCCAAAACACACCAATATAATTAACTGAGACACACGAGCGAACATGACTGAAGCGTGCATCCTCGGGATCTGTGAAGTGCTGCTTGGAACAGTGTCCATTTCGGAATTACTGTTCTGCAAAAGGTCCAGACTATCGTATTGAACCCGAGTCGACACTTTGTAAGGCGACGACAGCAAAGCAAGGCCTGACTGAATGTGTCCGCCTAGCAGACAAAATGTTTGGGGAGCAGCTGAACCTGACGTCACTCTTTTCTGTGGAGAAGTGGTCAGTTGTGGCGTGATCTGGCGGTGACCGCGAGGTAGCGCTATTGCTGGTGCTCCCAGCGCTAAAAATGGCGGGATCGCCGGCCGTTCTGAATAGTGCTATAGATACCAGTGATATAAATGAATAGAAAGGATAGTTTTTCATCCCTGAGTTGCGTTTTAGTTCGAGAATCGCTGCTACGTGGTCTATACCTCTTCGCAGACGCAAAAATCTTGGCATGAGTAAATTTGATGTCAGTGCTCCTTTAAGCCGGCTGCCTAGCACTTTCTATTTCGCAACAGGCTGCGGCCACTCGTCAAGACTCAAGAGGATCAGTAGGTCTAATTGCAATGGGTTCCTGGGCACACAAGATTTCGCGGCAATTAACTTTCTCATACGTCCACCCGCGATCTCCTACACCAGAACTCCGCTGCTTCATCACAGTGCGACTTCTCGCTGAGCAGAACGATCACCAGCTCCTTCTCTCCTATACTGACATCCTGTTACACATCAGGCAGAGCAGACGTACTCTACCCAGACAAGATCCTAAGTTAGATAATGCATCGCAGGTCACGTTGAAACGATCACAATCATCATCATTTCCGAATGCTCATGCATTGTCCAAGATAGAGCCTTCGTTGTACAATCCGCATTGTCAATTCTGTCCCCAGGCGGCCACTTTATTTCACATGGTGGTGGTACCAAAATTATCGAAGTATATTGTCCAATCATAATCCTATATTAATTGAGTGGGAAGTTACCTTGTCCAGCTCTGGCCCAGTGCAACGACAGGCCCTCGACGACTGAGTCTGGACGGCGTGGCGAGCCAAATGTTTTCCGGACTAGGAGGTCCAGCCACTATAGTGACTTATTCGCTAGCAATAAATGTTTTATTCTCTCTCTTATCTCGTAAGAATGGCCATGAGTGTGGCATGCAACTCATGCGGCTGTGAGCTGAACATTGAAAATGTTTTGTGCCACTGCCCACCCTATCACATTTAACGACGTGTTAGCAGAAGCTATGTCCAAAAAAAAATATCCTGGGACCTTGCCCCCACGGTTTCGGACATGCACAAGACCACGAAATTCCTAATGAGCTACTTGAAGGTGACCGGACATCACAAGCGTCTGTGAACTGCCAGCGCCAGATTGTGTTGCGTCTGTTTTAACTGTTCATTTCCTTCTCTTTCTTTCTCTACTTCTGTTTTCTATTATTCCCCTTTCCCTCACCCCACGTGTAGGGTAGCCATCGAAGCCTTTAGCTTTATTTAACTCCATGCCTTTCTTTTTCGTTTTTTTCTCATTCTCCTCTACACCATGATTTTAATTTGAAAAGTGAGTCAGCGCTGAGAAACCGCGGCCATGTTACGCGATTGTCTATTACATTTTTCACTTTGTTGTTTCTCTTTTATAGAAACGCCTCGTTTTCTTTTTTTACTTCACCACCAGACCTGTGCACCCAATTGCTTGCAGATACAGCACGAGTTGTAGTATCATTTATTACCGTATCTGACCAGGCCACATTAAGGCTGCCTTCCCTCTCACTCGTATTCGATCGTGCGGTGAGCTTCGCACTCAATCTAGCCAGTGTGTTCCTAGACCTCCACACGAGCACTCGCCACAACTCTTCTCTCCTCTCGCGCAACCAACGCCTTTTCAACGTACGTTCCACTTCCGCAGAGCCTGGCACCTCATGATCAATATTCTCGACCCGACTGCCTACATGTGTCCTGTAAACTTCCGATATGAGGAATCTATTAGTGGAAAGATGGCTGCACAGTTGCCATCATAGATTAGTGTGTCTTCCGCGCAATGAAAGCCGAGCCCTAATGGACCCCTAACCCTGCCTACTAACCTTAGCTCTAAGAGAGATAAGAAAAGAGACAGAAACAAAAAATACAAGCATACAATAATGGTAGCTTGAATTGCGCCTAATTATTTATATACTGCGAGAACACAGGTAAAATCTCAAGGATTAAAAACGTGGTAGATAAATTGATCCACACTAAATACGGAAAGACTGGTGCGGAAAGAGAGAAGAAAAAGGATAAATTTCTAACGTTCACAAAAACGAAGACAGAGCTGACCACGATGGCATACATCGCGAAAAATTATGATTTCCCTCCTTACGAGATCAAGGAGGTGCCTCTCCCTAAAAAACATTGCTCCTTACGCCGTTGCTCAGAATATGAAAAAAATCAAACTAGCAGCAAGGTTTGTCTTCTGCATTACTTGTTGAGCGAGTGATGCTGTAGGAGAGAATGGGAAGAGCCTGTATTGGGTGGGGCATAGTACATATATAATAACAACTGTATTAAGGGGTAAACTGGTTATGTTTTTATTTATTTGACTATTATAATAAATATTATTGTTGTTATTATTGTTGTTGTTACGAGAGATTCTCTAGTGGAGGAGTTATGATTACTTTTGATCTTGTGAGCTTTAATGTGCATCTAAGCACGGAGACCAGCATGCGGCGGCGGAGGACTAAAGAATACCGAGACTGCAAACGCAGACGCCGCTTACAATGAAAGGTGTAGTCAGTTTACATAACCAAACCTCCGTTCCACGACTGTCAGATGAGTGCTCGTGTATGTTATCCACGTTAGTGTGTGGAGCAGAGGCTTGATCATGCTACTGTGTGCTCTCGTGTCAACGTATACTGATAGACAGTGAATAATTCTTGTGATTTTGGGAAGGTGCTTACAGCACGATCTAGCTACATGATGAAGTAGTTTTTTTTTTGTAACTTGCGTTATGACAACCTTTAGTTTATTTTATTTTGCTGTAAAAATGTAGTTCAACAGTACCCGTAGTTGTTAATTTTTCACTTTTGTAAGGTGGCCTGTAAGCATAATACGGCACAGGACTCACAAGAAAAAGCACAAAGAGAAGACGAGGATGCCGGACCAGAATGCGGTGCTCCTCTTATAGTCCGCTCATGTCTTTTCTAAGGGGAAACCACCGGCATCGAATTAAATATGAGCTGAGCCTCAGCATATTGGGCCGCCGGCCATGGCTTGTTTTCGTATAGCCACAGGGTCACTCATGCACTGCCTGCGTTTTAGCCTAACAGCAGTAGCTGACAGCAGCAGCTGTTGCTGTAGCAGCGGCTAGGCCATGTCTATCGATTTTCTCGAAAATTCTCGCATAAAATTCAATTTCGCGAGCAACCGCGCATACTTCGTGCACACGAACACATAAAGCATGCTTTTTATTTATACGGAGGGCCACGCCAGCAGCGTACGTTGACACGACGGCAAGCACGAGTGGATGCTTTTAAAGTTATTATTCCCAATGGTCAGTGTCGCTTGCACTCCAGTGTAAATTATGTGGGGATCTGTTTATGTGGACTCAGCAAAAGTGTCTTTCGGTGGCCGCAGTGCTGGGCCTGCAGAGCTCAGTGCAGACACTATATTGCTTGACCCTCCTGCGTGCCCCTTCGTTAAACAGGCGTTTTTTTTCGTTTTTAGATTCATACCATTTTGCTACTTGAGCGTTTCAACTGCGCTTTGTTTTGTTTTTTGTTTTTTACAGACAACGCTGCATGCTATACTGTACACCCGCGACGCTGTAAGAGCCCGCTACGTAGTCTAAGAAAGATGAAGGCTGGACTAGCAGATACAAGATACAAAATAGCAAAACTATGTGCAGTTATATTTGATTACGAACCACCATTGTTTTGTTCATAGGGCACCGATTGACGCTGACTGAATCCGGAAGATGTCGTTAACTTTCCCCGTCTCACAATCTCCTACACTGATTAGTAATAAAGGCTACCACGGTGAGTTTTCCCAGCCCCACAAAACTCTGAATACTCTTGAGCTTCGCCTCAGGTGTTGAACGGGGTAGCATAATCGGCTCCGTGGACACTGCTTCCTCAATCGCTATCCTCGCTTCACTTCTCGGTGTACACCTCAATCACACCAGAACAAAAGGAACTTCTGCTCGCGTAACACTGGTTGTGTCAAACCACCCTACAATACCTCTTGTAAGTGCAATTGTGAAGTTTTCACTACGCTCCTCTTCCTTTTACGAATTTGTGAAGTAGGCACAACTCGTCTATATGATTGATTGATTTGTGGGGTTTAACGTCCCCAAACCACCATATAACTATGAGAGACGCCGTAGTGGAGGGCTCCGAAAATTTCGACCACCTGGAGTTCTTTAACGTGCACCCAAATCTGAGCACACGGGCCTACAACATTTCCGCCTCCATCGGAAATGCAGCCGCTGCAGCTGGGATTCGATCACGTGACCTGCGAGTCAGCAGCCTAGTACCTTAGCCTCTCGATCACCGCGGTGGGGCACTACTCGTCTATAAGTCAACCAGCTAAGCTGCACCGCTGCTCACTTTCTCGATGGTCTGTATGATTACGGTTAAAATATATATTCAAGCTCTTAAATGGGTGGGCTTTTAAACCACGTACCATATATGGCAATCCCCATTTAGTGGCACCTGGTGCCAATTTTATTTGCGCTACCACCACGCAATATTACATTGTGAAGAAGGTCTTTCGCATATAGTAGCATTTTCGTACAGCTTTTAGATGCGGAGCATCTTATACTCGCGCCTTGTAGTGCGCCGTCCGCACCGCTTCTCGAACATTCGACAGCTGACGCGCGCGCATGCGCCGTCGCCCACTCTTCCACCATCTGTGCATCCCTTCCTCCTCTACACACCGCGCGCGCTTCACTCCTCCACCATCTGTGCACCCTTCCTCCTCTACACACCGCGTTCGACATCTACAATTCTCCTGATTCTCCAGTGGACGCGCATGTGGCGTCGCGCTTCGAGAACATTCAACAGCTGACAGTGCATGCGCCGTCGTGCTGTATATATACTCAAGGTCGGCGCTCGCTCGCTCAGTTGCCGCTCGTCGGTTGGTTTGTACGGCGCGTCGACGTCCAAGGTCGCGGTGAAATGAATTCCAACGAATCCACAAACACAATGATCGACGTCCCTTCGACCAGCGCCGCCCTTTCGCATACGTGTGTACGTGTTCACTCATTTAACACCCCCTCCTACAACCACGTTAACCAATTTAGCCATCGACCCAAGTAAGTCGCAATTTAACACCCCATTTCACAACCACGTTAACCAATTTAGCCATCGACCCAAGTAAGTCGCACTTTAACACCCCGTTAACCAATTATATGGTCCGCATCCTCCTCAGTGTTCCCCCGAGGGAAGCTGCGGGCAATCTTTTTTTTATTTTTTTTTGCTTTTTTATCAAGACAGTTCCAAGCAAAGGCGTGGCTGCGTTTTATTTCGCAGAAGGCCTTTGTTTGATTTCGATTCTAACTGAAGCTTTTCGTTATCTATTTATTTAGATCTATCTAGAATTTTGACTCGTGGTAACGCAGATTTTTTGCTCACAAAGAACGAAGCTGACACTGAAGTATACACCAGTAATTCTGCGAAATAGGCGTTCTAACACTATCAAAATAATATTTTAGGAGCTTGCTGGGCAAGCTTATGCTCGCGCCCTGTTTGACGGCGCCTGCGTGTACACCAGTGTTGCAAGTGTACACTTCTCGGCACTTCGCTCAAGGTCACCGCTCTGGTCACATCGTCGGTGATATTAAATATGCTCACTAGATGGCACGCCGCCACCCAAGGCGTTGGTTTTTGATGGACCGCGCGCTCACCTTCTCGCGACAACGTTCACTTCGTTGTCGTCGCTTCTTAGACATGGGAGCACGTGACAAGTTCCTACGAAGAGTGTTACGCCCGGCTACCGATATCCTCCCCCTTTTGAAGAACACCTGATGGCTCCAAGTCTGCCATTGTTCAGCGTTAATGAGGACTAATATACAATAATGTGAGGGAAAGTATATAGGGAATGTTATTCGTAGTGACAGTAATGTAAATGTGAACAAAGAAAAGTGGTCGAAAATATAACTTGCCACCAGCCGGATCTGAACCTGCGACCCCCGAAAAACGCGTCCGATGCTCTACCACTGATCTAACAAGGTAGTTATTCATCGTTAATTTTGTAGGGTATATTTTTTATTTATTTATTTCAAATACTCTCAGGGTCCTCATCATCATCACCAACAACGACAGTCTGTCCACGCCCACTGCATGACAAAGGCCTCTCTCATAATCCGCCAATCAATCCGTCTTGTGCTTTCCGTCGCTATGTTATGCCTGCAAACTTATAAATCTCATCGGCATACCTAACTTTGCCTCCCCTTCGTGCGTTTGCCTTCTCTGGGAGTACAGTCAGTTACCTTTAAAGACCAGTGGTTATCCTGCCTACATGCTACATGTCCGGCCCGTGTCCATTTCTTCTTCTTGATTTCAACTATGATATCCTTGCACAAACTGGGGTAATGGATATCATAGTTGAAATCAAGAAGAAAAAATGGACGTGGGCCAGGCATGTGGCGTGTAGGCAGGACAACCGCTGGTCATCGAGGGTAACTGATTGATTTCCCAGAGAAGGCAAGTGGATTAGGGGGAGACAGAAATTCAGGTGGGCAGATGAGATTAAGAAGATTGCGGGCGTAAAAAGACGGCAGCAAGCACAGGACCAAGTTGACTGGTGGAATATGAGTGAGGCCTTTGTCTTGTAGTAGACGTAGTCAGGCGGTGGTGGTGGTGGCGGCGGCGGCGGCGGCTACGCTTAACTTTCGGGAAGAAAATACGTTCTATTGTGCAAGGAGGACATCCCATCGCTTCTCGAAATTGTTTTCGCGGTAATAAAACTACAAGTATTGCCTCTATACTCTTACACGCCAGTCAACCTAAAAAAGTAAGATAAGTAGTAAAAGCTCATAATGTACGACAGCGACAAAGACAAATCGCAGCGATAGGTTTAATTTACCTAGAGGCAACGGAAATAACGATATATAAAAACCCTGGAGTCAAAAAATATCCAACCATGCGAAACGAAGTGGGGATGTTACTGGGCCATTAGGCAGCGAACTAATTACTGCTGCTGCTGCTGGTGCTGATGATGATGATGATGATGATGATGATGATCCTTGAACAAACGCATATTGCCCCGACGCGGTGGTGTAGTGTCTAAGGCACTCGACTGCTGACCCGCATGCCCCGAGATCAAATCCCGGCTGCGGCAGTTGCATTTTTTATGGAGGCGGAAATGCTGTAGGCCCGTGTGCTCAGATTTGTGTGCCCTTAAAGAACCCCAGTTGATCCAAACTTCTGGAGCCCTCCACTACAGCGTCTCTCATAATCATATGGTATTTTTGCGACCCTAAACCCCACATATCAATCAATCAATCAATTAATTAATCAATCAATCTATATATCTATCATTCAAACAAACGTACATTACAGAAGACAGGGGCAAAATAAGTTAAACATAACAATAACTACATGATTATAGGTATAAAATATCACAATGACACTTTAAACAAATATGAGTTACAACAACAAAGGCAAATGTGCGCCAAGTGAATAATGGAGGAATCTATACATTCGATTCTCCCGGAAGAATTAGAAAATTTGATCATTGGATACATTATCAAGAGAGGTATAATAGAAAAACTTAATACAGAAAAAATAACCACTCGCAAAACAAAATTACGAGAAGCATAGCAATTTGAGAAAAGAAAACATACAGAACAATTACAGGTGTGAAGAAAAACACTGGGTGGTGTAAACTTGAAATGAAACTCTGATGCGTGACTTTGAAATTGATGGTGTTAGTTATGTTTATGAATGATGCACACAGATTGTTACCGCCTCTGGTCGTTGTGGAGAGAAATGAATGAAAAGCCGATGGTGTAGCTGCGTGAAATGTTTACCTTTTGGCAATGATCGGTGCGAGATGAAATATACAGCAGCAGCTTCATAGGTATGGCATATGAATATATGTGTCGCAGTAGATTTTACGGAAAATACAGAGTAGAGATAGTTTTCGATGGTGCGGTAGCGATGGAAGGTGTAAAACGTGTTTCATGTAAGTAACAGTCGAAGTTATTTGACAATTGTTTAGAATAAAACTGACAGGTCAATTTCGCATCTCTTATAGTAATTTTATGTGGTTCCGATATAATGCGACCCACACTAACAATGCATACTCAAGCTTCGGATGAAAAAAAGTGTACAGAAATAGTTCTAATAATGATGGTGCTTGATAAAACTTTGGGCGAAAGTATCCTAATGTGCTAGTGGCCTTGGCGGCTACGTGGTCAATATGAGTCCTCCATGAAAACTTACTAGTAATATAAACATCCAAGTATTTGTATGACGTTATGCATTCTAGTGTAATGTTAGTGAGTGGGTAAGCAGGGGCAGTCACTTCAGCACGGGAGATCCTCATAGTATTATACTTTACACAATTAGTTTTATACCCGATAGTTGACACCATTTAGTTATGTTAGTAATATCTTCATAAATTACTGAAATGCCAGCGACATCAGTAACTTTTTTTAGAAGACGCAGTCATCTGCAGACAGGCATATTTTCGAGGAGACATTAGCTGGAAAATATTAGGCATCTACGTATTTTGGGTCGTTACCTACAGGTACGACTCCCACTCAGTATATAACGCCGTGACACTACCTTGCTGTCCAGTCTGTGGCTTGGAGTAGCGTTCTCAAATACCTATTCATTTCTCATTTAAATGGCTGACAGTCCGTCGCGTGAATTATGCGAATGAAGGGAAACAGTCGCGCACTTTATCTGTGACTGCATCTGCTTCAACTACGAAAGAGCGACCCTTTCAGCCGCTCTAGCTGGACAGCTGGATAACCACCCCCTTACACAGAACTGAATCCCGGGGCCCTGGCCTAGCCGGTCTGCATCAAGAGCTGCTCTGAAAGCGTTGTTGCGGTTCGTGCAAGCAACCGCACTTCGAGACAAACTGCGACTGTTCACGGACAGCGTTTTTTTTTTTAATGGTGCTCGGAAAGCGATCCAGTCACTTCTTTTGCTATGCTGTCACCAACCCTTCCATTTCTCTTTCACTCTTTTAAATGCGAAGCATTTATCAGCGAACTTCACAGACTTTGACCGTATCTATCTATCTATCTATCTATCTATCTATCTATCTATCTATCTATCTATCTATCTATCTATCTATCTATCTATCTATCTATCTATCTATCTATCTATCTATCTATCTATCTATCTATCTATCTATCTATCTATCTATCTATCTATCTAGCCACTTACGTTTGGGTGCTATCGTGGTCATCCCCTTAACTTGGTGTGAACCAAAATTAGGATAGGAGGGTAAGATGGTTTGAGGAATATGATGCGCTGGTGAAGACACGAATAATGTCGCAATACCATCACGTACGTCATCAAACACTTCGCGCCAGACAGTGGCACATACCCACGCACGGGTATGTGCCGCTGCCACGCGGGTATGTACCACAGGTAATTGACACCCAGAAATGACGAGAACACAAGGCAGTTAGAACGCGCGAGCGTTAAACAATACCCTACATCGTTAGCGTCGACCCGACGAAGGCATAAAATTAAGGTAAGTATTAAGAAAAATCTGACATAGGCAGCGTTGACCCCCCGATGAATGCAAATAATAAAGTTCAAGGTCTCAGCAAGAATCGAATACAAGCATTCTGCGTGGCATTCAAGCATTCTTCCACAGAGCTACGCCTGGTCCCGCAGCTACTTTTCAAATAGACGCTAATCTTCGTAAAACGTCAATAGTAGTTGCAGTGCTGCCTACCGATATTTATAAACACAACATATGTTCTCCTTTGATACAGCCGTCACGTCGGGTTAACGGCAATTGTTGTTAGTTGAAAAGCGCCGAAGTTGATTTATGCAGCAGTGTTCAGGGCCAGCATGCTCGCGAGCATCAGCGCTTCATATCAGCTTCTGGTGTTGCTAATACGCATGTTCCAGTTGACATCGAAGCGCAAGTGCAAACTACTGGTTATCTAAACATCTTCCACTATTCAAGATATGTCTGTGCGTGCAACAGTTGTACTAATATTCAGCGTCATTTCATGACGTGTCGCTGCATTAAGATTTTCAAGAGATTCACCTTCCCTCCGAATGCTTCGCATAACGTCGATTTCCAGGTACGTGGCACCTGCCGAGTTTTTCACGCCCCTTTTTCCCTTCCCAGGCAGAGCGTAGCCAACCGGAGCTTTCTTTAGGTTAACCTCCCAGTCTTTCCTTTATCTTTCTCTCTCCCTCTCTTCCTTGATCGAACGATCAGATCATTCCAAAGCCGAGTTTTGGAGACAAATCACCGGCTGCCAGAGTGATCTACATCTAGGGTGCTCACGTAAATATTGAAATTAGGCAGTAAGTGCTGACATTTACGACACGTAAAGAGAGACTCTAAAAATCAGTGACAAGTTAAGAGCGTAGCCGGAGTGCTATTTCTAAACACTTAAGCTCAAAATCTATAACACTTAGCTTTAATCGGGAGGCACCGTTGACCATATATAGTAACCAACACTTTTTCTAATCGCGGTGTTATTCCACACTGTCCAGAGAGAGAGAAAGAGAGATGAATAAAGAGGGCGGGAGGTTAACGAGATATAGGCATGCGGTTTGCTACCCAGCACTGAGGTGGAGAAACAGGGGCAAAAAAGCGGGTGTAGGAAGAGAGAGAGCAAAAAAGTGAAAAATATAAAAGGCATATGCACGCATGCTTTCTCTTTGCCTCCAAGCTAGAAAGCATCCTTGTGAAAATATCAGACCAATTTCGTTGGTAATCACTTGTAACTTTTTGTAGCTGAAGAGGAAATCGACTTTACGTACTTCTTTCCTTGAAGCCGTATTTCTATTCGCTTAAAGCTTAACAATATGCAGCATTCTGCATCCTTGGACTTGTGGCACCGTGAGATCTGGCTGCTTGTCCAACATTGTTCTTCACTCAATCGCGCAAGAAACTGTATTTGTCCTAATGGTATGCATTTTACAACTTTATTCAAGCTAGTATAAGGAAATACAACGAAACTGCAGAAATTCAGGAGTTTAAAAGAAAGCCCCCCTCGTCATAAATAGGAAGCATGCGAAGTGGTACGAATGTTAAGACAGAGGGTCTGTGAATCAATCTGCTCAGGCTGGATTCGCTGCAAATAAATAGTCTGCGTGCTTACCGCTGCATTTCAAGTTTTCCTAAAGGAATTTCATTAACTTATTTACCTGACTTTTCTCCAGGTAGTTTTTACTATACAGAAAAGTTATTTTTGAGTTAATTTTATTTACTTATAATTGCATCGTGAGTTACCTAAAGTAAATTTATTTAGTATTTAAAGAAAAAACAAGAATACAACAAACATTCTCTTTTCATTCTGTTTCAGGACCCCACAGTGAACCGGCGAACAACAAATAACTTGGTGCAGGCGCCGCTATTCTAGGAAAGCTGTGCGAGGGTACAGAGATGTCGGTAACGTCATTTGAAAAAGTCGAAACAAGAAAAAGTGGAACGGAGCTGAGTGACACCGAATCCTTGACCGGTTTATTGAAAGGCGCAGTCGAAAGGAGAACTGTTGAACGAAGTTACGTAGGAACGGAACGCTTCCGCAGGACTTTCTGAACCTGCATTCGCTGACGTGGCCCAACAGGAAAATGGTCGCAACCAAAACGAAAACAAAACAAATAAAAACATAGTTATGTGATGCCGTAGTGTAAAAGTAAGGACAGAAAAGAAACACTCACTCGACAAAGAGAAAGCAACGAGAAACACAAAAAAGCACTCTATCTCGATTGCGCTTAGTTTGGTATAAAGGTTCGGAGACTGTCTCGGTCTTTCCGAAATTGCAATTCCAACAAACTTCCGGTGGAAGTTGATATAGCACACACTTTCAACTTTGCTATACAAGTGACTCAGGATTGATTTCACCCTTTTGTTTAGGGCTGTTTATATTAAACAGTCATCGTTGCGTAGCGCAGAAATTCAAAACACCGAATTCGCCCACCTTTCAGTTTTAATACAGTAAATTTAACACCCGTCTGAGTGAAACTGATTCCCCGTATGAAAAAGTATCTGTGTGTCTTTGTTGGCGTGTCCTAGAAGCAGTAGTATGCCATCCACGTACGAGCGTATCTTAGAACGTAACTTTCTGCTTTGGAATATTTACAATAAAAAAAATTGACGTATGTCTCAACGACAAAACATGCGAAACAAATAGAAATAAACGAGGTCAAAATTACAGGAACTGCAGGCAAAATCACAAGACATAACCCTGAATACATTAGACGCTTTCTCCAATAAATGGATAAATATTTGAGGTGGTCGACGAATTTATTATGCGGCGGATATATGCGTAATGAAAAAGGACTTACCTTTAGGTAAGCCTGTTGGAACGTGCTCAGAAGGTATTTCCCCCCACATTGATCCTTCTGTCTCAAGATAAGTGCTACCCAATTAGAGAAGATTGGAAAGGCCCACGAGGAGACGATCTGGAAAAGTAGAGAACGTTAAGAAAGTGGTCATTTTTCTGTCGCTCTTCTTGGAGGTAGCTTTGGCAGCTCAATAAAATGTGAGCAATGGCTTCAAATTTTTCTCCACGATATCCAAAAGAAAAGAGAGATACTCGTAGAGATGCGGTGAGTAAAATAACGACGAATGCAAAGCACGCAGAGTAATTCAATTTCACCATAATATGCAAGAACACTGTTCGCATTTTTTGACAAGATCACATGGAACCTTTTCGTATCCTCTGACCTAATAAGCTCACTGCGAATACTTTAACTTCTTTAAATTACGAGTCTTGATGAAGTATTATATGAGTGCTTATCACCGGGTCTCAAAGGTGATCACGTGGCCAGACAGTGGACATGAAACTGTACGAAAGTTCGTTGAGTTATCAGACAAAAAAGGAGAAATTATTACGCGCGTAAAAGTACTTTGACACCTTAAGTGATAGTAAGAATGATTCGTAGAATGAGACTGAATAATAACAAAATTGATTGATTGATATATGGGGTATAACGTCCCAAAACCACCATATTATTACGAGAGATGCTGTAGGGAAGTGCTCCGGAAATTTCGACCACCTGGGGTTTTTAATGTGCATCCACAACTGAGCACATGGGACGAATAACAGAAGCGTGTATAATAGAGAACTATATATTACAGGTATTCATATGACAGAAGGTTTTGAAACACGAGTTCGCGACGTGTTAACTGATATGGAGTCACTCCTAGCTTCGCAGTCCTTCTGAGCAGTCTCTGTCTCTGCGGCTGAACTATTTAAAATGGGGAACTCGAGGCATTTATGTCTGTCGGAGTTTTAGTTTGCGCTCTTTCGCGTTTTTTTAACTTGTGCTTAAGTGCATTTACGATTGCACGTTCACACCTACTTCACAGCAATCCCTCATTAGTGCATGAGTAGGAATCCATTATTCTGTTTATCTTCCAAGTATTTCTAAAACACTTCAAATAAATACAAATTGATAGTTCTACTTCAAGTTAAGAGGTAGATTGCATACATGTGACATCGGAGCCTAAGTACACAAAATGTAAGGTCGCTTAACAGCCAGAATAGCCAAAGAAAAATAATTGATTCATTGAAACATTTTGGGCAGTTAGGATCATTGCAGGGCCTGGCAGAGCGGAATCAAACCACGTGCTTCATTTTACGTGGCCTCGGAGATGGCTTCGGCAATGAGCGAATCTCGAAGGTAACTATCTAAAGAACACAGCAGGACACATAAATGCCGAACTGTTTGTGGCACTCTCAGGTGCCTATGTCAAGAATTGAAAATGCCTTCAAAATTTTTCGTAATTGTCGCTGGAAGTGTGACAAGGGTGACACGGCACTTACGCATTTTCGTTCACATTGGAAATGCGCCTGCCGCTCTTCGGACTCAATCATGCGACCTGCGGGTAAGTAGTCATATACAATAACGACTATAGACCACCGTGTTGGTTAACGTAAATAATTGGGACCATTTGCTGAAGAGACCGTTTCACCTTCTTCAAAAAGGCTGGACAGCCTGGCTTTCAGTTGTCTCCATTAAACGTTTCTGTATTCTCCATGTGTAAAAACCTGCTGTTTTATTAAAAGGTGCCCTCATTCTATTTGGGACCTGTTTTTATAGGTGGCAGCTACGCTTAACTTTCGGGAAGAAAATAATTTCTATTGTGCAAGGAGGACATCCCGTCGCTTGTCGAAATTGTTTTCGCGGTAATAAAACTTTAGGTATTGCCTCTATACTCTTACAAGCCATTCAACCTAAACAGGTAAGATAAGTAGTAAAAGCTCATAATGTACGACAGCGACAAAGACAAATCGCAGCGATAGGTTTAATTTAACTAGAGGCAACGAAAAGAACGTTATATAAAAACCCTGACGTCAACAAAATATCCAACCATGCGAAACGAAGTGGTGATGTGACTGGGCCATTAGGCAGTGAACTACTTAATTGTCTTAAGGAACGGTTCTGGTGAGGGCTGTGTAAGCGGGACGATGTCTTTAGCAGAGCACGAAGCAGTCAATAAATATAATTTGACAATTACAAGCTGTCTACGAGGTACAAAAAGGCTAATAACGGCTTCTGCGTGGACTTGTCGAATGAGTCATGTCCATTCATGTCACCACGACATTTTCTATGTATACTTATTAGACACATTGAGTAAGAATAAGCGCAAAGCTTCAACTCTTATTTGTAAGTAATAATACACAGAAAACTAATATTACTCCGTAGTCTCTTTGGAGAATAATGGACCCCACCTCTCTTTATTTCCATCACACACCTAATATTTTCATGTTGTTAGCAAGTAGCCAAATGATAGAATTTTCTCAATATACACACTGGAATCCGTCCCTAGCCAACCAGGATTTCCACATTGGCTCAATTGCAAATGAAGCCATAAAAGATAAAACCGTGTACAAAAAGGAGGCAGCGGCTCAATTCAAAGTTGTATAGAAAACAAATATTTTGTTGCTTTTCTTTGTGTTCTCTGACTAAAGAACAGGATTCGCTGACTGTGATTTGGTTTAAGCTCTAGTATGTTCTTGCATGTCTAAGAGTAAAATTGTCGGTAGAAGAGTCTGAAGCAATCAACACGATTCAGTAGTTTAATTTTTGTGAATATGTGGAAGTGGAAAGCGTGTAGTGTTTGAAGAAACCAGAATCTTATCAAAATACTTTAGCTGTTAAAGCACATATGTGAATTTTACAGCCTTCAAAACATTTACATGAGATTTCGCTGGTTGAATAGCGCCAGAAATTGATGCACAAAATAAGAGGGAACCCAGAATGAATGTGGATAATAAAATCTTTTGCTAACGTTATAAGAAGTCAGAGTGTAGTTTACACTTACCGTTTGCGTTAAGGTAACATAAAAACTCCAGTTATTAGTGAAAAGAATCGCTTGAGTTTAATGTTCCAAAGCCATCATATGTATATGCGAGACGCCCTTCAATTGCAATCATTTTACGGGTGCCAACTGGAGCGGTTAACAGGCAAGCACGGGATTTTTTTTCATGTAAGCAATAACGTTCTACAACTTTTGACCGCTTGGCAAACCAATCTAGGCAGAATGAGTAGCAGCTATGGAGCTTGTTGCAATCAGAGACTGCCTCTTGGCTGCCATGCTTCTTACCCACGAAGAACTGTGGCTGGCGGCTAAGCAAGAAATGAAAGACGATCATCATAGCCATTAGTTGTTCACAACTACATGGTGACAATGTGCAAGCGGCGCAGTGGAGGCCCAGGGGAGTGAGCAATACACGATCGTGTATCTGACGTAACATCGCCGTCACAGCCGGGTAGAAAGAAACTAGGGGTGGCGGAGTGGGGACTTTACTTCGGAAGGAAGTACAGTGCACTGCCTTCGAAACACGTTCCACCCGCCATTTCTTGTTCTTTACCAACCGTGTTTATCCAACCACAAAAACAGCAAGAAGTCGTCGATGGAAAGAGCCAAACATAACGTGCATCAAAATAAGATAAAGATAGGATTGTGTTGCAGTGTTGTGCATTCGTTGCATTTTATTTCCTGGTCTATAATACTCGTAACGCCCGCTCACATTGGAGATACAGCTCATGAGGTAGACATTACTCGTCACAGGCATTACTCGTCAGGTAGACATTACTCGTCGGTGAAGGGGAAGGAAAGATATGGCAATAGTTCTTCAACAGTAAGGTTCTATAACAGTAACTCACTCATTGCTATGAGGACCAAAGAAAACAACTACGTCTGAGCCTTTGTATGTAGTCTCTAATTCAGCTGGAATGGTATAGATATATACAAAGTTGACAAAACTGCTCTAACAGATAAGCGAGATACGAAGCTGTCATTCACAAGCCAGGGACAGAGATATGAATAGAGGCAAACAAATAACCATGCGTAATATATATGTAGATGTATGCATAGGTCGCGGGGAAGGAGTATATAGAAAACATGGTGACAAGGAAGGACTACAAACTGGCTAACCTCCCTGTCCTTCCACTTCTTGCTTCCTTCCTTCGTTCAATCTTTCCTTACTTTATGGAGCCGTGCAAACCAGTGGCATAGCCAAGAGGTACCACACTGAGCCCGTGCCCCAACCACCCCTCCATCATTTTGTTTCGTCATGGCTTAACGAACAAAAAGTATATATTATGGTGTGCCCCCCATTCAAATCAAGGAGGTGGACCTCGACCTGAAAAAACAAAAGTCTGTCTGCGCCCCTGGCGCATACTATTCACTCTCAGCGTCTTGACCTTGACATAGAGCGAGGCGCCTATTTCTGCTTGAGGGTCAATGTTCATCACTCCACTTTGCCTTCAAATATATTGAGGCATACTTGTGTTGAAATATGTGCCACATGTGGCGCATAATTTAAATGGGGTCGTTAAGAACTTGTGCAATGGGACGACGCCACTGTTCTCGCGCTTGAAGAAAATGGAAACAACGTTGTGTCCATAAATAGTGTCCCGAACTAGGACAAATTCTTTTGGCTTGAAATCGGGTAGCTGCCGATATCAAATATAGTAATGACTTCATGATATCAAATGTCCTCCGATATCAAATATAGTAAATGACTTCATGCGCATGATATACCGCTTTCCTGGGACTGCCAAACATAGAGCATTCAGTCGCCATCTGTAACTGTCATGATTACGCAATGCCACACCTTTAGCCCGCAGTTTTCATACGAAGCCCACTGTTATTGTTGTCTTTTCTGCTTGACGCTGCTACCACATTTGTAGTTGCTCAGAATTCACGTGCATTACAGAAGATGACAAGAGACAAAAATTTCCTTCAATTAATGAAAACGAAAGACTAGGATTGCAATGGAGCGAACCCGGTTGGCTACGCTTACAACAGCTAAAGGAGGGCGGGCACGGGGGGGTAAATCCTGCTGACATATCCGCAAAACTATGTAAATCATCAAAAGTTATCTCATATAGCATTTCTCACAAGAAAAAAATAAAATCTGCGCCTTTGGCAGCAGGGCATCTTCAGGGGCTTTGTGAAAACGCGGTGATGTCGTTTTCGATAAGACGTTCTCTTGCCGGAGCTAACAGTGCTCTCCGCTCTGGCAGCGGTACGCAGACGGAGCTAGTCGCCGAAGCCATGGGGCAAGTAATAGATGCCTGTTGTCAGTGCGCTCCCCTGTTTACCATTATGGCGATAATTATTGCAGCTGCTGAACGTCTGGTGTCTTTGTGCCTTGGGGTGCATAAACTGTGCTCTCGCACTTCTGACGCGTTGACACCGAGATTTGCGGAGGTGACCGTGGTGCGGACTCCCGTTTTGCGACAGCGTGATTCTTCGAGACGGTTTTTTTCACACCAATCAGTCCCGGACCGCTTTTTCCGGCAGCTACTGCCAGATTCCCTCAATGAAAACCCACACGAGCGCCAGCCGAAAATTCCCAAATATGATGGGGCGCTTCTCATATCGCAGTGTTGTCACAGCCCGTAACGACAGCGATGCCTACCGTAAGCACTCTTTCCTTTCGACAAGCACCAAGTGGCTGTTCTCTCGAGGAGCAATAAATCTAGACCTACCCTTTCCAGTATACACTACGTCGCAATCTCGCCGAGTGGGTAGCATTATCTTGGCGTGACCAAGATTTTAGCGTTTTGTAAATCAGGAATAACCAGCCAACACTTCTTGCGTTCGTCTTCTTCTTTGGCAAATGCATGTTTTTGCTGCAAAGACGTCGTCAATATATTGATAGCCAGCAGGCCCAGCGGTTCGACGACTTTTCTCCTGTTTGCGTGATTCGCCATGTAAACGACAACGCAAACGGACAGCAGGGAATATCCTAGATATCCAGCACCTGCCTTTTGGTAAACGCTTTGCAAGTAAGATGGCTCTGTATCGCGTTTCGGGGGATCGTGTGTGAAGGAATTAAAATATTAGAGGCGTGGCAATTTGTAGACAGCGAATTCCCAAGTGTTAATGAGCCATAGGTTCAGATCAGCGTGTGTTCGTCTCAGTATAGTGCAACTCCTCCGAGGATGCCGGAAATAACCAGCATTGCTACTGCATGAAAACAATTGAGCCTGTTAGTCAAGTATGTTTTGTGCCTTGCTGTTAATCAGCCTCCGTCGCAAAGTACCTCTACTCTTTTTTTTAATTTGATATATACCCTATAAGAACCAACTGATCAATTAGGCAATGGTAAGTAAATTATAAGAAAAAACATTGGCCATGTATCTGCAAGCTTCACTGCAACATTCTCGGCGAAGACTATTGTTATTCGTTGATAGTCTTCTGTCTGGAGAAAAAGAATAAAATGGGCATTTGACGTTACGCACTTTAGGTTGGAAGAATAGAATCCTGGAGGCGTTGCGTACGACATGAGCGTCATTTGGCATTATTCGAAGAAAACCTAGGCGTCTATAGAATGTAGTGCCACGGGTAGGCGGCTGCACCATATCGTTTCATAAGAAAGCGTAGAAAACACTCGTATTTTCGTGCATAGCATTCCATCGTCAGCGCAGCGTAATAAACGTTATTGTTTTCGAATTACGTATCGAGCATTTCTAGTACAATGAAACACTGACAGATATTGGTGTGTTGATATTGCACCTCAGATATGTCTAATATTTGCTTTTTGATCGACAATGTACACAAGTAGGAACGCCGATACCACATCAAGATGGGTGCGCGTTGAGGATGTGGTTTAACTTCAACCTCATAACTGAACCGTTTTGGTTGACAGACTTACCCACATTCTAAAACCCCAAGAAATACTATCGTCTTTACAAACTTAATGGGAATATCGTAAGCCTTATTGGTGCTGGGCAATGAATGGGGGTGGTCTAACGTGGACCCCTGTTTTACTGAAGCTGCTGAAGCTGTGCGCTTAGTGGCACCTTAAAGATATTCGCTAAACACTCGCTCTTGCATTCTGCCTATGTAGGCTTGCAATTTGTTGTTATCTTGAAACCCATAAGTTTTTCAGCTTGTACTACAAAATTGAATAAACTGGAATCTCACTTCTGGCAAAAACTGCACTAAAGCTGTCGCATTTTTTCACAGAACACTGAGGCTCTCATTTTGCCTGCGTTGCATGTTATTCGTCACAAGTGCTTTTGAGAACATCGGCGAGATTTGTGTCTACAAATAGAAATAAAAAAATAGACAACAGACAAGGTGCAGTCAAAGATATGAATGCAATAAAATAAAAGTGCCTCACAAAACAATGATACTGAAAACGGCAAGTGAAATAATGAAAAAAAATTCATGCGGAGCTTCTAAAGTGTATTGAAATCCCGTTATGCCTATCTATTATTACATCTACAGTAAGCCTTACGAGCAGTAACACCAGGGCAGCCTCGGGCTGTGCCTGTAGGATCATTCTTGAGTGGCCGAAGAGGTAGCTGCCCGCTTTAGGGCAGTAGTACACTCAGGAAGAACGAATAGCCAAGCGTAGCTAAAGCCACGCACATGAAGGTAAATTAAACCCTATTCGGCTTATAGGTGGTGACAGGTGCTCAGTAAGCAATCTACTCGTATCCGTAAACATTCAGGAATCGTTGACGCATGTGTGAGTGAGGACGAATGAAAATAATCTCACCAGGAATTAACACTAAAGTTCTCGAGGTTGATTCATAGCGTCAGTGTTGGTGAACTGAGTGTTTGGTTTGCGTTTGTCTTCTAGGCTCCTTACGTGATCACTGCGTGACCGTTCAGTGAGCGTCAATGTCTGTGAAAGAGTCCGCCAAGCAGCCAGGCTGTTATGAAAGAAGGCTTACCCAGTGCATACGAATCAAAGAAGATTACTTATACATTACATAAAAAACTCTAAGGTCGGAAACTAGTCAGCTGAACTGTTTCATGTCCTAGCTTTGCTGTCACTCGCATTTTATTCTGTATGTCTCACAGAGGATGCTTGAACTTTATGATGAGAATATTAACCTCTTAGGAACGCCAGATTGTTCTCCAAGCTACACACTATTTTGCGAGACATGCTTTCGTGAGTCGCCTTAAAAAAATCAGGCTAAGATTGAAGATGTCTCAGTAGCAGTGAGAAAGTTCGTGGCTTGCAGCAACACAGCTACTAAAAACTGATGCTTTTAACAGCGGATTTTCTTCCAAGTTCTGCTTTGATAAGATACAATAAAACACATGAATATATTGTTACAGGTAATATTTATTTTGTTAGAGATTATATATAGAGCTAGCACTGCACACAGCGCACAGGATTGGAGGCCAACAGGGCAGCTCGCGAGTCCCACTAACAACAACAACTTTGTGATGTTCCTCTTTTGGGTGAATTTCCGGTGCCTCTGCCGAGGTGGCTTTTTCATATGCGTGATATTACCCCGGCTGGTAATACATTGTCTTGGTGCCTGTTATATGAGCATGTAGGCAATAAAATGCTTTAGACGGGAAACGTGGACTATGTCAGTTCTGGGTGTAGCAGTCGATGAGCTTGTTGTCTACGTAATCTCATAGGTGACAGGTGTCACCGGAAGCAACCCATCCGCCACATTGAGAGATTTCGCAGGACTCATTTGCATATACTGTACAATTATAGCAAAGCAATGTGAGAATAAAGAAATTTGAAAAAAAAAGGATTTATCGCCTTTGACATTTTCTCAAATAGCAAGGCACACGTATATGTATGCATTCGCGAACATAACTCCGTGTTTGGGACACTTTAAAGCTGAAACTAATACGACCGGCGTTTCGTAGTTTCTGCGTTTCCTTCTTCATCCCATATTCTAAATAATCTTTTTTTTTTTCGCAAAGTCGGTTCTTGGGCCTTATATTTTGCATTTGTCAATCAAGAACAAGAAAGGACAAGACCTTTTTTTTTATGAGTAAACAAACAAATATAAAATACTAATTAACAGCAGGCTATGCCGGACTTACATGGCTTATGCCTTCCGCCTAAACAGACGTGAAAATTAAAAAAAACTTGTCTTGATAAACATTTTATGATAGCCTGGCTGCTATTTTGTGGTGGCGAACACCGACAACCACATATTGTTTTGATATCCTGGTTGTGGGGATTTTTGGGATCGCCTACTGTCAGTATAGTACTTTTGCATGCTGTATTAGTATTCGATTCTGCCTTGAGGGAAGTTAGAACTTGACTTGACACAATATTGACCTTACTTTATTAATATCTATAGCTACGGTTCACCATTTAAAAATCCTGTCCGTGAATTTCTTTTCGTTCGCTGAAACGCAATGTATGCCTTCGCTTGTGAGTCGAATAACGTTAGGATGACCTAAATAAACTGCACCAATTTGGAATGCCATGTACAATATCGGTTGGTTTTAGCTACTGCAATGATAAAATTCTTTTGCGAAAGTTAATAGATACACGTGTCAAAACATATTAATGAATCTACCCCAGTGAACTAATGTCAATGTCACCAGAACATTTTTTTATGTAAGCAATACGGAAAGTTGTTTTCTATTCATCTACACGATTATCCCCAATGAGCTGTAGGGGAATCCGGCAGTGGTCACTGACAGCACTTCTTTCTTGAGGCCATTGTGGGTGGTGGCCCCAAATCTCGGAAATCGCTAGGGCAATAGTTCTAGCTCAGTTCTCTAAATACGAATTTGGCTGTGGGGAGTGTTGCTGTCACTGGGCCAGTGGGCCTGTTTAAGAGAAGCAAGATTACAAAAGAAAGACACAGTAAAACAAGGGCAGTGGAGTGAACGCTCCACTACCGTAGAGCCCTTCAGAAAACCGACCACCGCTGCTTTTCCCGATGGAGGGCCGCGGAGCACAGCGTAGTACGGAAACATAGGAAAGAAGAGCCTTTTAAATTGCAGCCGCATTTTCAATTGGATTTTTTCACTGTTCTGGTGGGATCGTGCATCAGGCGTAGAATAGAAACGAAGGCAAATTAAAGCGTCTCTTTGCTGCAAAAAATCGATAACTGCGTTGCGCAAGGCGAGTGGATTTGGAGTGCTGCGGATGGCAGCACAATTCGGGTCCTAGCCTAAAAAGCCGAGACATACGTGACTCTTGCGGAACGACAATCGCAGCACCTATGTTGGTGCAGTAGCAGCGACATTGTATCACGAACCTTAGCCTCTCACTCTATTTCTTAATTTCAGCTTTGCAAACATTGCAGCCAAGCTGAATTCAATAAATTTCTGACAGTTATTTCAATGCCAACATTCCTTCTCTCTTTATCTCACTTTGTTTAAACTGCTTGATGGAACACCGAGTGACAGTGCTCTACTGCAGTGATCGCTTCCAATCCCGCGAACTATAAGCCTTCACTCTGAAGGATGTGTGTATGCTTTCTCCTTTAAGCTAACGAAAAATTCACATGATTCCTTGCGCATTTGTCTAGGAAGATACGAAGGCAAAACTCTTCTTTTCTTATCTACAGTCACGTGTATCTGAACCCGCCCCTGCCACTTTTCACACCGCCTCTGGGGTTGGGGGCCTTACAAGCTTCATGTATTTTACGTATAATCTTGAATTGCCAATACACGCATCTACGACCAAGCTATGATGTCGCGTGACGACATCATCATGTGGCGTCATGTTATGCGATATCATAGTGACGCCACTAACATGGCATATGAAAATCATTACGAGCTCATTATGACGACTTGACAGAATGATTTTTTTCTCTCACTCGTGCTCACACCGACAATACCGACAGTCACTTTTCGCGTTCGATGAGGACTCTAAGGCGTTCCCTTTCATACACCCGCATGCCTTTTACCGAATGGTGCTTCAATACAGGGTTTGAAGTTTACATCAATATATTATTATTATTTATTGCATCTCCAATCTCCTGGTAGCACAAAGAAACGTGCACACTACACCAGACTTACTACACAATTGTGATAAAGTTTATTTGTGCGCGCACTCATGAACGTGAGCTGCAGGAACACAGAAGCTCAAGCGCAAGAGACGTCACTGAAGGAGATTTTACCTAACAGGCGTGATTCGTAATTGAAATACACATTGAAACACATACAAGCAAGCACGTTATTTCAGTCGTATTGGACGAAACTTCGGCACACTTTAGAGGCATTTCTATGAGAAATAAGTAAGAATACATATAAAAAAATTGTCGAAGGTCACGTGAGGAAGACCGGTAATTTAACTGAAAAGGGCAGCAGCTTAGTTAATGACAGATCTAGACAAAACGATGTATTTAGTTAGGCGAGACAGCGATGAGGAAGTGCCGCAATTGCACCATAAGAACACGGGATATAACGGCTTGCGTTGCCGTATACCAGACATAAATCGGCAGTAATGTTTGAAAGAGATAGAGAAAAAAAATAAGGTGATTGCGCCACCCGAAAGTATTCGTACCAGGAGCCATAAAAGGTTCTGAGCAACCGGTGAGGGCCCCTCTAAAAAACTTTGTTCGCGTTCGATCAGTGGAAGAGATTTGGAAGAGGCGATGGGAGATGAAAAATAAGGGTTTTCGGGTTGCAATGTGTGGAAGAAGATAAGACACCGCGAATAGAGGCAGGAGGAGGAGTAGTGATATTTCAAAAATGGCGAGGAGAAAACGCCATGCGTCACAAGGCACACAAAGGACCGAACTTCATGGCGGTATCTTTTTTGTTTGCACGCTGACAAAAAAAAAGAGAGCCTCCGGTAGACGCCACCACGCACGCGCATCCAAAACGTCTGAGTGGCGTGCACAAAAAGTGGTCGTTGCCAAGCGCGATCCCGCGCGACCATCAACGGTTTTTGTATGGCAAGACGCAAATGTATTTCCTTCGAAGTTGAAGAACTGACGCTCGTGAGCGAATGCTGTTTCGTTAGGACAACTTTATTCCTTCTTGATATGTGGGGTTTAACGTCCCAAAAACCACCATATGATCATGAGAGACGCCGTAGTGGAGGGTTCCGGAAATTTCGACCACCGGGGGTTCTTTAACGTGCACCCGAATCTGAGCATACGGGCCTACAACATTTCCGCCTCCATCGGAAATGCAGCCGCTGCAGCCGGGATTTGAACCCGCGACCTGCGGGTCAGCAGCCGAGTACCTTAGCCACTAGACCACCGCGGCGGGGCAATTTTATTCCTTCACAGCTAAAAACAAGTACAGGTGATGTGAGCCAAATTATATGAATTACACACTAAAACTACGCAAAAACTGAAACGAAATGAACAAAGATGATTTTAAGGTCGCCGTTTGTTATCGTCATTACCTTACTCAAAAGTTTCTTTCAGTTATGACACAGCCTTTGGGACAAGATAAAGAATCGATTTCAGAAGCTCGAGCAGCAACTCTCTCTCTCCCTCTCTATTGAACACAAGAGTGCTGTAGCACGTATGTACTTGCGCGTACGTTGTCTCGACTTACATTATAGTCGGTGGATCGTATACCATTGTGCTGTGCTGTAACCATTTACGTTGTGTTGAGACGACAAAGCCACTTCAATTCCTAGAGCAGTCGTATTCCCTTGCGGGGATAGTTTGTTGTTTCGTCAGATCAGACCCAAAAGGGCTAGCTGATATCCTTACTTGATAAAGCATTCAAATTTGTTGATGCCAACTTCAATTCTTCTCCATTGTGGTGAAAGTGTCATTCGAGAGCGTGAATTTTTTGTTTTGTTTTCTGCAAGATACCATATTTGCAGGCTGACAGCAGGCAAAAGCGTAGAATCACGCCATTGCCAGTTGGTTGAAGTGGCTGTTATAATACAAAAATATTATACAGCACCACCTACCACCAACATAAAGCCATCTGTCTTAATTTTATCAATTACTTTACAATATCTATCGCTCCCTTCTACTTCAGAAAAATACAAACTTGGAACTTAATATCCAATTAGGATAAAGATAGGAAGAGTAAAGCAAAAAAAGGCAGGTAGACTGAACATGCACACACGCACATGCGAAAAGAACATATCAGCGAACACTGAAACAGAAGAAACAAGAGGAAAGAACAAAATCAGGAGCACACTTGAGGAGCAATATAAGTCAGAAATGCCACGAAGCACATCGCTGCCACTACCTGCAACTCAAACTGAGCAGCGCAATAAACACGGGAGGAGTAGAAGTGAACGACACAGGTGTGATCTAAAAACGCCACAGTTGTTAGAGTGTGCCTCTGTTTTTTACTGTTTTGTCCTTCATGAATTTAGCTAGTATTAATACAGTACATATAAAAAGGGAAGACAACAAAGACGTAAAAAAGGTATAGGATCTAGTACAAGCTAAGTTCATGGATGACCTTCTCGCGCGAGCTCAAACACTTCTGTTCTTCAATTCTATTATCAATTTCCAACTCGCCAAGCATTGAGTACGTTTGGGATTTATGTGTGTCAACTTCACTCTTACTCAGTGGACTCCTAGCGTTTCAAAATGCTACTTAATGCGAAGTATACTGTCCAAACTAAAAGGTCACAAGAACAAAAAAGTTTTAGGAAGGAAAGAATGCCCTACAAGTTACGTAAGTGTGAAACGCATATAAACAACCCATCAACAATAAGAGAGTAAAAAAACTGCGTGAAGCCTAGAAAACGCTAACACAATTTCTACAGGGTAAATGAAAAATGCCACACACGTGCAGCTTCCAGGACTAAAGACTAAAGCTTAGAGAAATGGATCTCTGGAGTGAAATCGCGCATTTCGCTTAAATCCATAACGAGTTCCAGGGGAACATTGTTTGCTTTACAATCTTGTACTGCATGAGCCTCAAACCCTTCGAGGTGCCGTGGCAAGATTTCTAGAGCTGGGGAGAAGGAAGTGGTGGTACCTCATCAAACTTCCTCGCGCACGCGCGGAAGGGTGTCTTTTCGCAAACTTAAAAAGCGAATATTCTGGCAAAAAAGTAATCACCCACCTTGAAGAGAGTGGTGGAGAGAAAATATCCGCGGGTTTCTTCTCATTGCGCGGCTCATCCGTTTTCACCGAGAGCGAATTGAATACGTCTTAGAAGAGAAGGTTTACTTCCAGTCTCTCCGTGTTTATCTTGATGGAGTTGGCGCACACACCAGCTCTTGTGTTGTGAGAAAATAAAGTTTGGAACAGAGTCCTAGCTCCGAGAGCTATGACGCGGATTTTACGGCAGCAAAATTTAAAGTGTAAAAGCAATCAAGGACCACTAAAAAAGGAGTTACAGTATACTAAACTGGAGAGAAGGTGGAAGGGGCATTCGAAAGCATTTTTATGAGAGCTTTTGTTCTTTTTTCTTGCAACTTAGCACGTTCTAAGCCATACCCTTTCTGAACCCTAGTATTACATTTGCAATTTTCACAGCCGTGTCGGCATGCGTCGCAGGACCTTCACAGCATCGCACGCAGCGAGAAAACAAGCAAACAAGCAAAAAACGGTTAGCTGTTTCTAGCCGTTAAGTGCTTTTTTAGGCATTTGTTTTTGCGTCGGCTGTTAGCGCTGAGTTTTTATCTTCACGCAACAACCCGAGAATCTTTGAATTTGCGTCCTCGACCACACATTAGAAGTTTTGTAACTTTATGTGTTCGGTAAGTACTAAGGCATGCGCTATTTTTTATAAGAGTTTGTGCATTCGGGAAACTGAGCATTTACATCGGTTATGAAGAGTTTTAAAACATTTTCATTAGGTCGCACACTCATGAACCATATAAATTTCTTATGAATTTCTCTTTTTTTTCATATATGACTTATTGAAAGTACCAGACGTTTTTACACCTATGAGACTATTGTTTCTGTAACAGTTCAAAACGAATCAAAATATATCGGCACAGAGTATCCGCAATCTATGTTTTTCTTAACATATATTCATAGAAATTCTGATTCGAGTGCATAAATTATGCTGTAGCACAATATAGTTCGCCATGGTGAAATTCATTCCGTGGGCCCTAACGCAGTCATCATCAGCCAGCCCCTTGCACTCCACTGAGTGAATACAGAGAGAACCCGTCGCTGTGTTGCTCCAAAACTCCTAGCTGATCAAGCACCTCTAGTCTTTGTTGTGCTAATATTTTCTTTTGTTGAATGCTGACACTTTATTGAATTAGTGAATGATTTGGAGTTAGATACGTCTGACGCATTCTCCTCGCCTCGTTTTGCCGTAGTGATGCAGAACTGAACGGGCATTTTGCGGCTTTCAACTTCGTCAGCCAGAAGTGTGGGAGCTTGGGCTAGTTGATATGGCATAACCATAGTTATAGCGCGAGAACAAAACGACGACACAGAGACAAGAGCGCTTGTGTCCTTCGTGTCCTTCTTGTCTCTGTGTCGTCGTTTTGTTCTCGCGCTCTAACTATACGTGAGCTAGGCTATGAATTTTGGGTTTTTCCGAAATTTAAGGACTGGCTGATGAATTAAGCCATAGTACTAAGTCGACGTAGATCGCTTTTTAGTGGCAAGGGTTCACTTTGCAAAGGACATTTTCAGCACTCATTCCGGTTGCATGAATGATGCGGTCGTATCTCTGCACTCTTATGGGAGAGCAATGACTGAGTGAAACGCTGTTGACACCACACGACTGATGACGTCACCTGAAGCCTCATCCTTCGTGAAGTTAGCTAGGAAATAGAATGCTCTTTATGCAGAATTCCACACTAGTTTAACAGTGTCCATCGCACGCGATATTTCTCGCGCCATTTCGACCAAAAGCGTTTACGCCAGAGCGTTATTTGTTGTGCAGGCTAAATAAACTTCTTTGTGCCTAATTTTTCTGAACACATAGGTGGACACACGTGGCTGCGTGTACATTACCGTAGAATTTTTTATGATTGAATTAAGTGGTCATCTCTCTACAACCAATGCAGTCCGGTACTTATGAATACTTCCGCAAGTATACTCTGGCTAGAGCACGGCGGTCATTTATTGCCAGGCTCGGCGTGTCGATCCGTACACATTAAGAGACCTTTCCAATTGTTGTAAAGCTTCCTCTTTCAACAAATAAAAGAGAGCTGGCAACTTCGCTCGATTTGGGGATGAATGATTTTGTGATATTCGCTCGTGGTAAGAATTTACGTCATCAGTGCTGTGAAGCTCTAACGTGGTAAATGTAAAGTGTAGCTACCTCAAGATATTTGTAGTACCCGTTATTTTCTGTTTTTATTTTAAGACAGAATAGGTATGTATGCCGCTTAGAGCATAAGTTCAAAACATAATCTATAACGTTGGGTCTCATAACGAAGCCAGATGTTGAAGTTATAAGGGTTAAGGCGCATTCTTGGATTTCTACAAAAGCAGACAGCAGAAAAATGTAGGCAGCAGCAAGAATTGTAGATCACAGTGAAAACCTTCCATACGGGGCCGCCATAAACAGTGGAGGACATTAAACATTAATGAGTCAAAAGGCAAACCATCCTTATTATTTATCGGGAAAAATCTGATGCCGTATGGGTCCAGGGCAATTTTTTTTATTTCCCTCTGCAATACATCCAAAAATACACTCTCTCCCCGCAATGTAATAAAAAGCGGGCTCAATAGTTTCTGGCTTATTCTATACAAATGAGAAAATATCACGCCCAAGGTAGAAAGACACCTCACTTTTCTAGAAATACTTTGACGTACAGAGTGCCAGTGTGAAGCCGGAAAAACAAGTTCTCTGTGGCAGAAGCCACTTGCATTTTTTAAATTCTTTTTAGCACAAGCTGCCTTTGAGCTCCACTGTGTTTGACCCTGTACATTAGAACGGGGAAAATTGAATCACACATATATTCGTACAGCTTTCTGCGTGTCACTCAAAACAGGTACTCATTAGAAAATTCGACACACAAAAAACAAATACTTAAGATCACTTCCCTGAGATACCCAAGGACAGCGCCATTCATGTTGGCTTCACCAACTACATTTCCAGGTAAAGCTCTCATCAGTCTCAATTGGAACACTGTATACGCAGGAAAGTATCACTCACGTTACGAAAAAATAAGAACCTGTTTATGATTTGTCTTATGAATAGATGCGGTAGTCCCAAAGAACCTTTCTTTACTCGCCTAATTAAATTAGTTCAACTGCCTTGTTCTCAACTGTTATTATACAGAAATTTTATCGTGACTTCGCAGTTTGCGTGTGGGCCACTGAGTCACGCTGAGGCTTGGGACTCCGTCGGAAATTCGCCCAAGGCAGACTTGATGTCAGGAAAGCAATCGCGTTAATATGGGTAATAAAGTGTTTTAGAACAGCAAAGAAAAAACCAGGCGCTGCACAATGTAATTCGAGTAACGAGTGGGTCGTCCAATGCTCGAACCCATACCAAAACTGCGTTCTTAATCACCTAATTACTGTGGCGCATGACCACTTCTGGCGTAATACTTTATAATCGTCAGCCACTTCATGAAACACAAAATTCGCACAAAGTTTGTTGTAAGTGTTGAGTGAATACCACATTTTTTCGAAGAATGACAAAGGATAGCATAGCGAATGCCGGCCTACTTCATAAAAATTATAATTACAAAAGCCGTATGGGTACCCAGCATGTGTGCTTCTAGAATTTCGAAAGAGAGTTCAGAAAAGGCTCTGAAAGGCCACCGTTTCAGTTTCTGCTGCGAGTGTGCTGCGCTTGCCGCGCAGGCTTGCCATTTTTTATTATTTTTTCGTGTAAAGAAACAGATGATTCGTTGACGTGGAGGTTTTGGCTAGTCAAATGTGCGGGTGGATTTTCTGCAGATGGTAGGCGTTTTACCTCTTGCTTTTGCAGCTTCGAAATCACAGCATGACGTGTCCAATGTCTACGCTATTGTGCGCAATACTACCTTGATTCAGGCAAGTAAGTCCACTTTGTGAGTGTTCATTAATCACGCAAAATAGGCAGATCAGAGTAACAGATACAAGAGGATTAGTCCTTACTCTACTGGATAAGTGGCACTCCTGCTGTGTATCCTGTCTGTATTTTGCGCGTTTCATCGATGAAAACTGTGTTTCGGTTGCATTACTTTACTTCCTGCTTTGAGACATTATTAGAACCGCAAGCAGCTAGTTGTAGGGGCCCTGCTGGTATCAGGAAATCAATGTATACGTAAAATATAATCAAGTTTGCCCCAATAACCTGCCACGTGATATAGTGTTCTCAGAATCTCTCGAATCATTCACTACCAATCTTGAAAAGTTTTTGGATCAGTAAGTTGCAGCGTTGTAGAATAATGGCGCAAGTTTTCATTGAATGCACGTTTTGATTTGTATGCCACTCGATGTTTCAATTCTCAGATCTGGTCTAATGTGCACTGTTCCCTGTTTGCCTGTGGTGTTTTTATTCTCTTTTATTTCTTGGTTCTTCGAATAGATGTACAGTTGTAATTTGTAATTGTTTAGAGTAGTCTGTACTGTTCATTCTTATTTTTTCCCGTGTTCATTTTTTTGTTTGCTATTTTTGTTCTGTGGTCTAATGTGAAGATGACAATCTGTATAATTTCTTCCCACTCCTGTATAAGCCTGTTAAGGCTTACAGCATCAATAAAATAAAAAAATAAAAATAATACAAAATTGTGCATTTCCAAGGTTGTTCATAACACCCCTAAGATGAGAACACCCTAATTGTTAAAAAAGGGTGTCGTAAGGGTAATATTAGGGGCCTTAACACAAACACCCATACTACATCTTTAAGAGTCTAAAAATTTTCTGTAATGGCCTTTTGCGAAACGTTGTTTCAATCCTTTTACAGGTGTATTTATCCTGAGGGTGCCGTAAATGTATGAATGAAAAAAATATAAAATCATGTCTGCCATCGACGACGCGTTCTCAGTAAGAAACAGCTGACTTTATGTCAGACTTTACACGTTCTTTTGCAAACAGCGAATGGTCGTGATGGTCGAAATCACAATAGAACCAATTAGGGAAAACAACACCCTTGGTTGTAGACAAGTGCACCGAAACTGAGTGGGAACCAGCATAATTTCGTAATTGGCCATACACGAGAACGGATTTCTTAACGGAAGACTAATACGCGTCGCTCTCCCCGCCCACATTCATGTTTGCTCTTCGGGCAACCTTTAGTTTGGATATGAACAAGTTGAGTGAGACTGTAAGGTCTTGTCTTCAGAGTTTCGTTCTCTTCTGCCTCTATTCGCACACGTACACGTGCTATTGACAATGTATGATTGTGCGCAGCGATAATCGAATTGTGTTGTGGCTCTTTGCCACGGTAATTAAAAATACACTCGGTGTCTTGCTGCTAAAACACCAAGGTGCAATTTCGTTCTTCCTTGCTGGCACCTTCGACGCGAACAATGTCTAGTGAAGTTTGGACGGCAAACTTCGTTATGTTCTTCCGCAGTCATTTTGTACCACGCCCTTTACAGTGCTTGCTGATTTCGGTTGTTTTTAAAATAAATTTACCTTTTCTTCGTGTTAATTTGCGCGAGTCTTTGTCCAAGAAGTGCTCGAAAAAAAAATCTACACCTCTCTCTACGCCACCCCAAACAATTCTTTTTTTACCATGTTACGTGTTTGTTCTTGAATGCATGTAGCCCTTAAAATGCAGCGTTCACTGACTCAATGTTAGGAAACGCTGTTTTTTTTATTTATTTACTCGTCAGAATTTCTCCTGGTAAAACACTTTTCAAAAGTTTGTAGATTCTGCATATGGATACTTTTTTCTAAGGCCGACGCTGCTATGAAGCTCCTCCTGTTTGCTCGCCAGTGCTCGATGTCACATTAGAATGAGGCGCATTTCACGATGCATGCCTAATGCATGCTCGATGCATCAAACGTTAAACCTTCGACTTCCAGGAAGACTCTGTCAAAGTGACGCTACTATTTTGTGCAGACTACGGCTGGGCATCACATTTAGCTGTGCGCATGCTTTCCGCATACGGATGGACCCACACCACCATCTGCGTACACTTCGGAGACGAAGAGACTATTCTATCTGTGGCTGTGCACACATTGAATATAGCATACAACGGCAATCTATTTGTAATGACCTCGACAATTTAGATGACCAGCCTCTGTCAAAGTAAAGCGTATTACGCCATCGTCCAGACTCAACGTCGCAGAAGAGGGCCATGGAAGTGCAACATAAAATTTTGCGAACTACTAGCCTGCCTGAAGGGCTCTGAGTGGAACGCTCTCGCGTGTGCTCGTGTGCGCGTGCTTGTGCGTGCGCGTGCGTGTGTGTGTGTGTGCACGTGTGTGTGCATGCGTGCGTGCGTGTGTGTTTGTGTGCGCGCGTGCGCGTGTGTGTGTGTGTGCGTGCGTGTGTGTGTGCGTGTGTGTGTGTGTGTATGTGTGTGTGTTAGAGAGAGAGTTTCGTTCTTATTTATTTTTTATCTTTCTCTCTTTCTTTCTCAACCCATGTTGCCCAACCACGGTGCAGGGTAGCATATTACCTTCTACCATAGGGTTAACCTCTGTGCTTTCTTAGTTCTTTCTCTCTGTATCACGCGAATGCTGCTAAAACGGGTGTTCAGAGCAACCAGCTGATAAGGGCCGATTGGATCCATAGAGCGTAAACACTTAGTGCGCCTGTGTCAGCGTCACAGGTTTCCTTTCTTGCTTGGAAAGCTGCGCGATCAGACGTAATTAAGCACCTCGTAAAACCTGACTCTGAAGCCTTCCAGAGCAAAATATTTCGAAAAAAGCACCTCGTACTCCCGCTCCGGTAACCAATCTCTTCCTGCATGGTCTTTTATTTTCAAGCACTGACGTCAACGACACATTACCAGGGCCTAATTGCGTGTCAGCCAATATTGTTCTGTTTTCAGATAGGCTGTACTCGTCTGCTAGTTAAACAAAATACTAGATTGTCGGGCCAAGTTAGCATAGCTTAACTCAAATCACCTATCTCTATTCCTTACCTTATATAAAGTGGTGCCTCGAACCTCCCGAACGCTCTTCGCGTTTAGACCTTACGCGTGATAGCCAAGGAGAGCAGGAGCCGCAATTAGCTGATAAGCTTGCAGTCTTTGTCAGAAAGCAATCACTGCGCTCTGCTTACCCTAATGCTATTGATGACCTGTTTAATATTATGGCAACGTTACACAATAGCTTCTAAAATAATGCCTGAAACGCAATATGGGTTGTCATCCCAATTTTCTCCTTTGCTTTTACCCCAAACAAGTTGCTCGCGAAAAACAGCACCGTTTACGACAGCAATTAGACTAATAAGAATTTAACCGGAATTGGCCAGGGATGGTGCATTGCAGCATGTGTCTTGGAGTGTTCTTTTAGGGCCAGCCCTTCTATAGCATGGGGCCTGTCCTGTAGCACAGTAAAATGAGCTGCATTTGAAGCCTACGTTACAGAAATCATTCATCCCATACAGTTATACAGTGTGTTTCAAGAAATGTTCTAAAAAAATGCCCCAAAGAAAGAAATGTCCCAAAGCGACCATATGATTATAAGAGACGCCGTAGTGGAAGGCTTCGGAAATTTCGACCACCTGGGGTTCTTTAACATGCACCGAAATCCGAGCACGCAGGCCTATAGCATTTTCGCCTCCTAAAATGCAGCTGCCACAGGCGGGATTTGATCCCGCAACCTGCGAGTCAGCAACAGTACCTTAGCCACTGTGCTACTGTGGAGGGGCTACCGAAGCAAAATATTTCTGCTTGAAATTAATGCTCCTCTATATATCCTTTTTCTCACTTTTTTCCGCATTTTAAAATTCATTCTATTCATACTCCGAATTAATAGCCGCATGCGTGTGTGTGCTCTTAGGGGATCAATGGAGAAGAACAACAAGAGAAAAGGCAGGGAGGTTAATCAGGCACATGCCCAGTTTGAAACCTCGCATGCACTTGCCCAAAGGACTGCTTCTAGGTAGGCAGTCGCAGTTTTATTGATTTGTGGAGCGTGTGTTCTAGCTCCAGTGGCTCAAGAAATAAAGGAAGAAGCAGTTCCAAAGGCCGAAGTGTTTACAAGCTTTCTTAGTCTTTAGCGATCGAGTGCCACGACATTGGTATGAAATATAATGTCTTTTTCTCCAAGTTGGAATTTCATCAATGGCAATCAATAACACTGTAGTCACGACTAAGCAAGTTCCATCACTTACAGTAAGAGCTCGTTAATTCAATACCCAATAATTGAAAAAAAATCATTTTTGGACGCGTTATTTGGTTTCAGGCAAACTCTCGTTAATTCAAATCTACTTGGGTGCAACTCGATTCAGTCGGATTATTCTCGAATGGTGTGATGTGAAAGCAGCCGTAAGTGTGACGCAAAGCAGCTGAAGCGTCGTTCGTAAATCGATCTAATCGTCTGCATCCCAATCATGATCAATTCGAATGGTATGGTAAAGATGGTAACAATACTTTGGCTTAGAACGTTTTGGGTTAGGTAATAGAGCCGCGGTCACACTGTGAAGAAACTCATGAGTGGCAAATAATGTCGCTTTTGCACTACTAAAAAACAAGAAAGCCTGGTATTTGCATAATCATTAAGGAGCAAAAGCCTATGGGTGTAATATGCATTTGTTTATTGTTTTATTGGTGCCTTTGATAACCCATAATCTACCTAATGCGAACTTCCTTTTTTTGATCCCATTAATCCCAGTATAATGAGCCTTTACTGTGATCATATCAATAGCTGCTTTACGGCAAGCACAACCAACTGTTTTTTTTTCTGGCAAGGAATAGCGAATACTAAAAAAGCAAACAGAATAGAGAAGAAAGGTAACAAGAATAACCACTTCAGAATAGCTGGCAAAAAGCCTACACACCATAGTGCTCATAGAAACACGTTTTTAAACCACTACTTGGTTCTCGGATGATTAAAACTCTTTAGCCGCAACGCAAAGACTTTGTCCTGATTCTTTTTCACCTTCGCTGTGAGTTGCGTCTAGCAATTTTTATAAAATGCTAGGCTGCGATTATTTGCTTAAGGCACATAATGCTATGAAAAACACACATCATCCATGAAGCGACGTTTTCGTTTGTATCAGCTTTTTGTAATAAGTAAGAAATAAGAGCTCTCTATTGTTTATGGAGAAAAAAGTGTGTCATATGTGTCACACTATACCTACTAAAGAAGAGTTACTATAGAATAAAAAAACGTACGTTTTTTTTTTATGTGGACGTGCCACTGTCTTGCAAACAACAAACAACGGAGCCTACAACTACGAACACTCAACTAACAAGACCCCAAAAAAGTCAACTTAACGACCGTGTTACATCCACTCGCTAACATGACTCGACCAATAGATGTAGGTACTGGACATGCCTGCAATTGTTCAATTTTCGTCACGTAGGAAGCTCCATTACTTCCGTGGGAAGATAATTTCCTGTATGAAGCAGAATGAAAAAAAAATGGGATACTACATTCAGCTGCAGACAGTGTAAGACTGGCCACGCTTTCAGAAATATCACTTTGAATGGTTCCTAATTTTCCATTGCACAACTATTTCAGGAAACTGTATGGCTAAAAACTGTATGGGTAGCCCCACTGCCCAGCGAAGGGTTAACAGAAAATTGGCTTTCCTTCAGCGTAAATCGCCGCAGTATGCGAACCTAATTGACATTGTTCGCGCGTGTCTCACACATTCTTCATTCGGCTCTTCCGCTAACTTTCAACGTATAACTCCACTTGAAGCAAACCTAAATTGATGTTACTGCTTAACAGAGGGGCGCACCAAGGAATGCAGTAATGATTTCTAATTCTGAAAGTGGTTGAGCGACCATCACCATTGTCTTTTTGTTAAGACACAGTGTCTTTGCCCGTGCCAATAACCACCACAAAACAGACTCTGCTTGGAATGTTTGTTATTTTGATTCTTCTTTTTGGATTTTTATTCTCACTCAGAGAAAAGAATAGCGGGAGCATGGGCAGAGCGGAAGGAGTGGCAGATGAATGTTGCACAGTAGCGGATCCGATAGAAAGTTGTGTCGTCCTCACGAGACAGAAACTCGATTATTGCTCAGTGCAAAAGAGAGCATACACTAAAGTGCTACTGACACTTTTCTTCTCTCTCACTCAGTTTTCCGAACGAAGGAATAACATTTTTTTTTCGTTTTTAGACACTTTAAAGTAGTAATTGTTCGGACTGCGTGATGGTTAACTTCGCTAGTATTGTCGACAGATTGCGAGACCCTATTCGTTCTTTCTCCTGCGAGTCCTAAAGGCAGATTGTGTCGTGTCCTTCTTGTCTCTGTGTCGTCGTTTTGTTCTCGCGCTATAACTATCGTCATGCCATACCAACTAGCCCAAGCTGACAACTTCCAAGTTGTGTCGTGCCTTTCTTTGAATAATAAATCCAGTCCCCTTACATCTCAGCGTTTGACATTAGGCAACACGGTCGGTTCATGAATCTTTACGGGGGAACGTTCGCACGGACACAGAAGGAGTAATAAATGAAAGTTTATTTTCAACCGCGGGAACATATTGCTTTTTCTGGTGTCTTGCCAGACGTAGGAAAATGTCGGTTTCGCTGCTCCTTTTGTTGAAGTGAGGCCGAGCCTAGACGAACACAGAAATAAATGACGTTCAAAGTACTGACTCATGCGCCTAAACGAAGACAACCCAGACATATATGACAGTTGCAAATGATAAGGAGTACCATTAGATGTTTCTCAAGGCGTCAGTTGTGGAGAAAGCGTGTTTTACGCTAACTAATGTACCCATGTCAGCGTTCTGTATTAGAAGTATGCTTGAGCATCGAGCACAATGTATTACTTTTTCTGCAACAGCGACAACAACAAGGATTCGGTTATCACACCGAATGACATCGACAGCTGCCGAACCTATACGTTGTGCAGTTAAAGTCATTCAACATCAACAAGTCAAGAAATGGAGCGCCTTCACAAACTCCAAGGCAGCACTACAGTGTTTGGTATTCGCCTTACGCTGGGGGCCTCATGAAAAACTACTGCTAGAAATTAGAGAGCTGCTCCACCACCTCTTCGACGAGGGACATAAAGTTACGCTTCAGTGGCTTCCAAGTGACTGTGGCATATAATTGGGCAACAAGCATGCTGATGCAGCTGCTCCACCAGCACTCGAAGACGGTGTAGTAGAATCTTTTACATTCTCAAAGACTGATGCCGCAATGAAATTGCAAATGATTGCTAATGAAGATGTAAAATACCCGTAGAACACAGAGTGCCTACGGCACACGCGACTACGTAGGCCGGACCCGTCTCGTGAACTTCGGCCTCTGTCCGGACTCTCTCGACTTGAGACAATTTTACTTTGCGGACTGTGGCTTGGTGACGCTTTCACCAAAGTTTTCGCTTTCCGAATCAGTATGGAAGACAGTGACGCTAGAGCATGAGTTCCATAGAGTGCGTTCTGTGTGACTACCCTCACTACAGTGTGCCAAGACAGCCGCTAGTTGCTGCGTTAGCCCACCCTGACGACAGACCCTTGTGAGAGCAGTCGGTGCTCGGAAGCCGACATGATCTTTGTTCGCACAGAAAATTAGTAAAGGCCTTATT